>NW_016163641.1:0-1903 GCF_001687245.7 Rhagoletis zephyria | reverse complement strand
GCTGCAGTCGAAATCATTAGAAACCCCATATGTCTGGACTACTTTGTTTTTTATGTTTATATTATACGAATTTACGATGTCTCACGTCATACACCCTAAATGCGACCTTGCATCTACCTCCGCTTGATGAAATTGCTCGGGCGGCCGTTTCTGCAGCAGTAAGACTCAAGGAAACCAGCTCTTGGATATTTTAAAAGTGGCGAATCAGCAAGGAAAGTTTCGACCACATCCTTCCAAGAAAGACCACTGTTGGTATATTAATGGCCAAATTTTACATCGAGGATTTTTGGCTCTCCTATAATAGAAAACGCACATCTGTGCTCTTCAGCTTCCTTATAAGGACTTTTGTTGGCCTACATGACATAAGCCTAGAGGCTGACGCATCGGACCAATGTTGTAGTTGCAAGATCATAGAAGAAGATTACGCACGCTTAGAAAAGATCTCACAAGTGGAAATAAGACCATCGGTAAAGCTCATGACATTGAAAGGGATTTTTTCTTGCATATAGCATCAGAGCGCTATTTTTTTGGCAGAAATATGTGTGAGAAGGGTTCTGCTCTTTAGTTGTTCAACCTAAATTAAGAATTTTTACTATATCCATATTTGGTTTTCAACGCTATTCTTGCATGGGCCAATGCAAAAAATCTTATCAGGGGCGGCGAAACCAGAGGGAATAAGCTAGTATTCTTGATAAAATAGTAAACAGAATTCAGCTAACTCACAATCCTTGACAATAGAAATAAAAGTAAAAGGTGGCTCAATGTGTTAAAAATGAGTTTTTATTCATTATTTAAAATAACGAATAAAACAACGAATAAATTATTCGAAAGCAATTTATTCACGAATAATTTATTCGTAAATGAGTTATCTGCGAATAATTATATTACGGATAAAATTTTATTCGAATAATTATCTAAATAACAATTTATTCGAATAATGCCCAACTCTGTCGAATACACGCAAACGAAAAGTGCAAAAGTGACCCGGTTCTAGAAAATGAAACTTNCCAATTTCATGTGAATAAATCTCCCCAGTGCTTAAATAATTTTCCCCACATTAAATAGCTGCACATCACCCTAATTGCCGAAAAAGCGTTGCTTGCAACACTAGTCCTTTATGGGGCCCAAACTTGGTAAAAAAAATAGCTAAGTTTGTTTACTGGATATACTGAGTGTAACACATCATGCAAGTGCCAGTTTATATCGGCTTTGTTTCTTTTCTTTTCTAGCAGATAATTATCAGGAAGAAGAAGAATGGGAAAATTTAGAGAATTACGCTCACAGAGAGCGAAATAAAGAAATGGTAAAGAAACGCAAAACTAACAGAAACTAGCAAGTAAACAGCTGATCGATGTATTTGACTATTGAAAATATTTGGCGCGAATTTTTGTTTATCCATTTTGACAGCTGCTAGTTTCTGCCAGTAAAAATTTTACTAGCAGAAATTAGCAGTTTTTTGGGTTAAGAAACGCTTTCCAGCAGAAATTAGTGATAATTTGTGACAATTATCTGTTAAGAAACAAGGCTATCATGTCGCTTATACATGTTTGAAAGTGATATATGAAGACATTGCCGAATAAATTCAAATCAAATCATGCATCAAATTTATGCATGTCAATAAAAGGAACACATGTGACATATTCAGCATTATTATTGTATATACGGGAAGAGATTTTACGAATTTTGTAAATTCCTACTATAGTAAAATTTATTAAATAATTATCTAATTAAAAATCTATATACCAACGGTGGGCAAACGTGGCTCTTTGAGCCAAATGCGGCTCTTTGCTTAGCAAAGCGCGGCTCTTTTTACTTTCTCTTGCTTAGAACATTTTTGCTCTTTTTACTCACAGTAATTTACCAACAAGAAAACAGCTGATCAAGAAGAGCTGGTTGGAATCAC
>NW_016163640.1:2405-35486 GCF_001687245.7 Rhagoletis zephyria | reverse complement strand
TGCCCTCATCTTAGTTGACATCTTGCAATATTTACATGGCAACGTTTTTGGCAACGTAAAGTTGCGACCGCTCTTTTATGTTACCACTTTCGAGGAAACCAAAGCTTTAGGTTGTAGTCACATTAAGGGCTGGTTACTTAATGTAGAAGCTCCGGTTAAATACAACGACTGCTTTATCGATCGCATGTTATTTGTATGATGTCGAAAACGTCGCTATTGATGTTGAACAACCGGCCCTTAAAGGAAATTTTAATACTTTTCAATTCCGACTCTCTGTAATTCAATTAGGAAAGTACTTAGGCTGCGTTTCTCCAAACTCATTTAAGTGGAAATTAACTTCAATTAAATTTTTTATTTAATTATCATTTAAATTATTTTCAGTTTCAATAAGCTTTTTATTTAAGTGAATAAAAAGTGGTTGTAAAACAAACTTGGCCAGCGAAAGATTTCATTTGTACTGAGAGCTTTTGAAAGCTTTGGCACGCTGTGTTGTAAGCTGGGCTGGTGTACAAGTAAGCAGCAGATACACAAAATTGCGGTGTGTGTATATTGGTCAGCTAATTAAACGTGTAACAACTCTGAGTGTGGTTATTCTGATTTAATTTTTATTTAAGAGCATATGTCACTTAAATCAATATTAAAAACAAATTAAAATAGATTGGTGAAACTCAAAATTCGAAAATTAAAGTAATTTTCACTTAAATGAATCTGGTCAAACGCAGCCTTACATATGGATGTATTTCCCTGTATTTATTTACAATTCCTTTACCCTTCCTATAAATAGAATAAAAATGCATGCCGTCGAAAGTTCGCTGAGCCTTAAGTTCCAAGGCCCAATTTCGTTGAAATTTCAACGGGAACCAGGCCTTTTTTTAATGATTAAGTAAGCAGTTTTAATATCGAAAGATAAGAGTAAACTCGGAATTTCTGAATGCTCTCCAAAAAAATAAGTACTAAAATTCATTGTCAGACAAAAATTTTAGGAGCACAATGGGTAGGTTGAATTCAAGTCTGAGTCACACTTAAGTCGATGTTAAAATATCGCTGAAACTTGCATCGATGTATCGTCAATTTAGCGATTTAAACTTGATATACAGTTCAATGCGAGCGTGAGCGTGAACGTTCGCAAAGGCAAAGAATTCCATTTGTATTCTTATGGACGCTCACACACATCTGTCAAAACTTGCCGCTCACATGCGAATGCTTTGAGTGTGAGCTCGAAAAAAAGGCATATTATGCATTTTAAATTAGTTTTTAATTTTAATTAAAAACTAATTAATACACACCGTAATGTAATTTGACGGCACCGTAATATTTCTGACGGCAAAAGTGATGGTGTACAACTATTTATCAACGTTTTATGGCAACGTCATATTTTAGCGGTGTATTAGAAATTTTTTTTACAATTCTTTTGACCAAAATAAAAGCAATAAATAAAAATTTCTATGAATTTTGAATAATAAAGTGGAAAGTGCATGGATGGCCGAAGAGGATTGTTGTGGACTGTAGATCGGCAATTTATTATGATTGAAAATCAATCTAAAGCAGCATATACGCAGCAGCATACAATTAAACCAATATTTGATTGCGTAACGAAATGAATCTTTATTTTTAATGTAGTATGGCAAAATACAATATATTCGCGAACTTTCCTTAAGACCGCATGCCACCGAAGATGCTGTGTCAAAGGAAAAAACTGAACAACGGTCACCTGAAGTAGGTGTATATATACATGTGTACATAAGAAAGCTAAACCGTTTTCAAATTCAATTACAACAAAATTTCATATTCACAGCACAGTTGGAGTAAATTCGGTATTTAAGCTGCTGAGAGCAATTAGTACGAAGATAAATGAAAGAATATGCAAAGATTGTGATGCCAGAGTGAGCAATGTTATTAATTGGTTAAGTGGAATCCTTAACATTTCCGCCCGCCAGCACAACCGTTGTGGCGATGCTCTTCATTGAAAGGAACTGGAAGCACTGGCAATTTAGATATTGGTCGGGTTAAAGTTGTTGTTGCCGTCTTGATTGTAACTATCCGAGTAAGGTTGTGTTTTCCAGGGTGGAGATCTATTACCTTTGCTAGAGGCCACTTGCACGGCGGCAATCGCTCATCAGTTAGCAGTACAATTGATCCAATTTTAATGTCGTTGTTAGGATGATACCATTTTGAGATTGATTGAAGGCGTTGTAAATAGTGAGTAGACCACTGAGACCAGAATTGTTGCACCCTTTGTTGGATATGTTGCCACCGCTGTAGCCTTGTGGTTGATAGGTATGTCAGTGATGGTTCTGGTAAAGTGGTGAGAGCGTTACCGATGAGAAAATGTCCGGGCGTGAGAGCTGACACGTCTTCAGGATCATCACTTATGGCTTCTAGTGGCCTTGAGCTGCTATAAAGCCATTTGATGAATAGTCGGTGACCGCTTCAAGATGAACCGCCGAGGTTGAAAAGCACACAAACACACAAATCCAGCTTTTGTATGATTTGGATCCTCTACCCTTCCAACTTTTGACATTTATTGGTCCGGCGTAGTCCACTCCAGTGTGCGCAAATGGTCGCGAAGGAGTAACTCGCGAAAGAGGTAGTTGGCCCATCAATTGCTGAGCACGGATCCCCCTTTGACGAGCACACACAACACAACGCAACACATGGGACTTGACAGGCGCCCGCTCTCCGATGATCCAATATTGCTGTCTGAGGTGAGCCACAGTTAGCTGTGTGCCGCCGTGGAAGGTGCGCTGGTGCGAAAAGCCGATGATAAGTGACGAGAGTTGAGAATGATGAGGAAGAATAGCCGGGTGTTTTTCTGAATAATTAAGGTTGGAGTTTCTTAGTCTACCTCCGACTCTGATGATACCGTGAGTGTCTATAAATGCAGTAAGTCGATTGAATGGATGATTGCCGTGAAATGTTGAATCGCTTCTAAGAGTTTTCAACTCTGCTGAGAAGTACACCCTTTGAGTTTCTTGAATCCAAAAGCGTTTGGCCTGTTCAAGATCTACCGCGGTGATGTTTGTCACTGGACAATTAGATAATTTTCCTCGTAATCGACGAAGAATTCTAAAACAAAGAGCAGTAATACGCATTAATTGAGTTAGTGAAGAATACCTGTGAATTAAATCCCAAGGGTAATCAGGTTTTGCAGCCGCAATCATGGATGCTACGCCAGGGCGAGCCTCTTGTAAGCTTTCTGCGTCTGAGCCTGCTGATTGAGAAGGCCATAAAGAGAGGTCCTCTCGCAACCAAGTTGGTCCTCTCCACCAGAGAGGATGGTGTAATAACTGTGATGTGGTGATCCCCCGTGATGCACAATCCGCCGGATTTTGTGACCCGGGAACATGCTGCCAATGCGCACTTGGTAGAATCTCTTGAATTTGAGAGACTTTGTTCCTAACAGAATCTTTCCACCGGGAAGGATGAGATTTGACCCACGTGAGAACTACTTCCGAATCCGTCCACAAATGAATTTTTTCTATGTCCAACTGAACCGTAGCTAGGACATATTTTGTGAGTTGTGTAAGTATCAGCGCTGCCGTTAGTTCTATCCTTGGAATGGTCAGCCGTTTAAGAGGTGCTACCTTCGTCTTTGCGCAGATTAGTGACGTCACCTAGCCTGTGGACGGTGAATTGACGGTAATATATACTGCAGCCGCCATTACTATTTTAGAAGCATCCGAAAATCCGTGGATGGTAGCGGTTGAACTTTAATCTGTACGAAGCCACCGTGGAATTGAAATGTTCGCCAGACTGCTAAGTTCTTCTCTGATGCTAAACCACCTTGATGAGAGTTGTGATGAAAGTGTATCATCCCAACCTACTTTATGTAGCCATAGCTCTNTAGACCACTGAGACCAGAATTGTTGCACCCTTTGTTGGATATGTTGCCACCGCTGTAGCCTTGTGGTTGATAGGTATGTCAGTGATGGTTCTGGTAAAGTGGTGAGAGCGTTACCGATGAGAAAATGTCCGGGCGTGAGAGCTGACACGTCTTCAGGATCATCACTTATGGCTTCTAGTGGCCTTGAGCTGCTATAAAGCCATTTGATGAATAGTCGGTGACCGCTTCAAGATGAACCGCCGAGGTTGAAAAGCACACAAACACACAAATCCAGCTTTTGTATGATTTGGATCCTCTACCCTTCCAACTCTTGACATTTATTGGTCCGGCGTAGTCCACTCCAGTGTGCGCAAATGGTCGCGAAGGAGTAACTCGCGAAAGAGGTAGTTGGCCCATCAATTGCTGAGCACGGATCCCCCTTTGACGAGCACACACAACACAACGCAACACATGGGACTTGACAGGCGCCCGCTCTCCGATGATCCAATATTGCTGTCTGAGGTGAGCCACAGTTAGCTGTGTGCCGCCGTGGAAGGTGCGCTGGTGCGAAAAGCCGATGATAAGTGACGAGAGTTGAGAATGATGAGGAAGAATAGCCGGGTGTTTTTCTGAATAATTAAGATTGGAGTTTCTTAGTCTACCTCCGACTCTGATGATACCGTGAGTGTCTATAAATGCGGTCAGTCGATTGAATGGATGATTGCCGTGAAATGTTGAATCGCTTCTAAGAGTTTTCAACTCTGCTGAGAAGTACACCCTTTGAGTTTCTTGAATCCAAAAGCGTTTGGCCTGTTCAAGATCTACCGCGGTGATGTTTGTCACTGGACAATTAGATAATTTTCCTCGTAATCGACGAAGAATTCTAAAACAAAGAGCAGTAATACGCATTAATTGAGTTAGTGAAGAATACCTGTGAATTAAATCCCAAGGGTAATCAGGTTTTGCAGCCGCAATCATGGATGCTACGCCAGGGCGAGCCTCTTGTAAGCTTTCTGCGTCTGAGCCTGCTGATTGAGAAGGCCATAAAGAGAGGTCCTCTCGCAACCAAGTTGGTCCTCTCCACCAGAGAGGATGGTGTAATAACTGTGATGTGGTGATCCCCCGTGATGCACAATCCGCCGGATTTTGTGACCCGGGAACATGCTGCCAATGCGCACTTGGTAGAATCTCTTGAATTTGAGAGACTTTGTTCCTAACAGAATCTTTCCACCGGGAAGGATGAGATTTGACCCACGTGAGAACTACTTCCGAATCCGTCCACAAATGAATTTTTTCTATGTCCAACTGAACCGTAGCTAGGACATATTTTGTGAGTTGTGTAAGTATCAGCGCTGCCGTTAGTTCTATCCTTGGAATGGTCAGCCGTTTAAGAGGTGCTACCTTCGTCTTTGCGCAGATTAGTGACGTCACCTAGCCTGTGGACGGTGAATTGACGGTAATATATACTGCAGCCGCCATTACTATTTTAGAAGCATCCGAAAATCCGTGGATGGTAGCGGTTGAACTTTAATCTGTACGTAGCCACCGTGGAATTGAAATGTTCGCCAGACTGCTAAGTTCTTCTCTGATGCTAAACCACCTTGATGAGAGTTGTGATGAAAGTGTATCATCCCAACCTACTTTATGTAGCCATAGCTCTTGTAGAAAGATTTTAGCAGTGATAATGACCGGTGAAATGAAGCCGAGTGGGTCGAATATCTGAGCCACTTCAGATAATATGTGTCTCTTCGTGATTGATTTGTGCCGAGTAGCAGGATGACATGTGAATTTAAAGCTGTCTCTCCAGGATGCCACCTTAATCCAAGTATTTTTGTTGCACAATCGTCAAGTATAACTAGGTCGGATAAATCATTTTTTGAAAGTATCGCTTGCATTAATTCGATGTTGTTAGAGTGCCACTTTGCAAGTGGGAATCCGCCCGCGTGACATAGCTCTTTCAACTGGAACGCCTTTTCGTGTAGTTCTTTGATAGTGTCGGCCCCACCAAAGATGTCGTCAACATACCGCCCGTGGGTAATTGATGAGACAGCCAAAGGAAACCTGTGTCCTTCATCTTCAGCGAGTTGCAGGAGTGCCCGTACAGCTAAAAATGGTGCTGATTTTATGCCGTAAGTCACTGTGGTTAGTTGATAAGGTACCTCTTCGAGATGTTCATTTATCCACAAAATCCGCTGAAGATCCCAATCGTCTTGATGTACTTTAATCTGCCGATACATTTTAGTGATGTCCGTTGCGAAAATGTACCGATGAAGCCGTATCCAAATGAGGACATCGGCGATATTGAGAAGCAAATTTGGTCCGGTGTGCATGATGTCATTGAGCGAAAGCCCAGAAGATGATGGACTGGAGCCGTTGAAAACCACCCTCATTTTGGTGGTGGGACTTTCTGGTTTTAGCACGCCATGGTGGGGCAGATAATAGTGAGGTGACCATGGTGTTGCAAGATTAGGTGCCCTCACCATGTGGCCAAGACGTTCATACTCACTCATGAATTGGTCATAGAGTAGTTTGTAATCACTGTTGCTCTGCAATCTTGCGACTGTCCGATGAAGGCACCGTTGAGCGATGTCAAGGGACTGGCCCAGGTTTTCTGAGGGTAATTTCAAAGGAAGCCTAACAATATATCTCCCTTGCGGATCTCGTAAGTGCGTCGTTTTAAAATGTGCTTCACATTCATCTTCTTCTGGTGTGTTCTGATGATGGTAATCAGCTCCTGGAGTTGTTCATTCTCAGGTTTCGATGTCACCTGGTGGGCTTTGAATGGTTGTACGTCTGTGGAAGTAACAGGACCAAAGCACCAACCACCCGAAGATTGATAATTGGGCCACCGGGCTCGCAGACGTGTGCTTGAGCATGAGCATTGGGCATGATGATTTGACCGTAATGATCCGCTCCGATGAGGTTGTCGATGGTTCTTGATAATCTGAAGTCAGGGTCAGCCAATTGCAAATTGCTGAGATGAGGCCATTCTATGTCATGCACTTCAGCTGATGGCAAAGGGTCCGTGATAGTCCTCAATACATGAGCGTCAATTTTGACACTCACATTTTTGTGCATAGATGACAAAGTGACAGAGACACGTCCCCTTGTTTTTAATGCCTTTTGGCCTCCAATTCCTAAGATGCTAACGTTGGATTGCTGTCTTGGAAGCCGTAGACTTTTCACAATTTGTTCCGTGACAAACGATAGTTGAGAGCCTGTGTCAATGAGCAACCTAACTGTGTGACTTACTACTGGCGACTTGACGTGAGCTAATGCAGTCGCAAGCAATGTAACTTGGTTTGCTGGAACCACCGAATTTTCCTTCGATGTTGTGCCGGGTACTGTGCCATTTGATGTATTTGCCTTCATAGAAGTTGATCTAATGCCAGACTGTTCAGAGGATGTGGGTGCCGAAGAAGTCAAAATTACACTGTCCCGTGCTTTCTCGTGACAGGTTGATAACTCGACGAAGGGGGCGTACCTTCATTGTGGTGACTGTCCGGATGTTGAAACCGTGGATGGAGGTGGCCGCGTTGGGTCATGCAACATGGTGTGATGCTTACCGTTGCACTCTTTGCAAAGTTGGCTGGACCTGCATGCCCGGGCTGAATGTGGCCCAAGGCAGTTGTAGCATAATGATTTCGTAATGACCACCTGTCTGCGTGATGTTTTGTCCAATGCACGGACACATTACAATGAAATGATTCTCCTTGCACATGTCACAAGACCGCTGTTGTTTTTGATGAGGTACTTGCTGAATCACTTGGTGTGCTGCAACCGTAGTTTTTGATTTAGGAGTCATCGCTGACTTCGTAGATGATGAAGCCGCTTCAACTCGTTCAAGAGTTCTTACTCTTGCGGTGAGAAAAGACTCAATATCCTTGAGACATGGATATGTGGTTGATGCTCCCAGGGAATTCTCCCAGCCCTCACGGGATGACCTGTCGAGGTTCCGCTGAACCAAGTCTACCAGAAAGCATTCCCACATGTTGTGACCCGCCCCGAGAAGTTGAAGAGCCTTAGTGACTTCAGTAACCGTGGTTAGAACTTTGTTTAGAGAAGCTGCATGCTTTGGAAGCGCCGGTTGGATGTTAATCAATTTGTCTAAATATTCTTGAATGATGTGCCGTTTGTTTTCGTAGCGATTTGTGAGAAGATCCCATGCTACTCCCATAGATTCGTCGGTGAATGGTAGAGCTGCAATGAGTTGAGTTGCAGGTCCTGTGCAGCAGCTCCTAAGGTAATGGAATTTGTCTTGTTCCCTTAGGCGCTGATCAGATTTTATTAAGCTCTCAAAGTGACCTTTAAACTCTGGCCACTTTGCATATTCTCCGCTGAATTTTTGCAATTGAATGTCTGGAAGTTTAGTGAACCGTGTATCGTTGTTGACAACACGCGGTGAAGGTGATGAGCTTGCTAATGGTGTAAGCGTTTCCCGTAAACGCCCCAGTTTGAGTTTCGCTGCCATATAAAGTTTACACTCCGTCGTTTGATAGGATTTAGAGAAGTACTCGTGATCTGCCATAGAAGCTGGCCATGTAACTTCAGCTACTGAGTGATCTTTTGTAAACGCTTTGTGCAATTCCTCCCGTTGCGTCGCCCACACTTGCACATCACACAGAGTTGTACCGTTCGTGTCACTGGGAAGTTGATCTAAAAGATCACTCATTGAGTTGAGCCGAGATTTCTGAGATGCCACTTTAAATAACAGCTCCGCTGGTAGTTGATTCATTGGTGATGTTGACCGTGTATTGATGCCACCACTCGTGTTGGTGAATGTGATGGCAGGGGCTGTGCTGCGAGCCGAGATTGTGATGGTGTGGACTTGCTTTTTAAGGAGCCCTCGCCCGTACTGCCCTCGCCGTCACTCATGATGATATGTTAGCCGTGAATGTGTGTAATGAACTGCAGTAATTCCACGCCCTTCAGTTGAATAGTTTTTAGTAGATTCCAAGCCACTGATCCGGTTCGAGGGACCAAAGTATTTTGTGGACTGTAGATCGGCAATTTATTATGATTGAAAATCAATCTAAAGCAGCATATACGCAGCAGCATACAATTAAACCAATATTTGATTGCGTAACATAGTATGGCAAAATACAATATATTCGCGAACTTTCCTTAAGACCGAAGATGCTGTGTCAAAGGAAAAAACTGAAAAACGGCCACCTGAAGTAGGTGTATATATACATGTGTACATAAGAGAGCTAAACCGTTTTCAAATTCAATTACAACAAAATTTCATATTCACAGCACAGTTGGAGTAAATTCGGTATTTAAACTGCTGAAAGCAATTAGTACGAAGATAAATGAAAGAATATGCAAAGATTGTGCTGCCAGAGTGAGCAATGTTATTAATTGGTTAAGTGGAATCCTTAACAAGGATGAAGTCCTAATAAACTTTGTGAGAAGCAATGAATGCCTATACAACATAAAAGCGAAAAGTTACGTTAAATCCATTTAGCTTTACGTAAAAGCGGTACCGCTATTAGCATTAAGAATGGCGTTCGGTATGATACAGTCGTAATATGACGGCACCACTTTTCGGGGAAACCAAAGCTTAACAAATTTTGAAACATCGGAAACCATCGATATATCGATGTTTTTCTGGCAATGTATTTTAGCATCGATGTTAGTTTTTCTGATGCATCGAAACATCAATGTATCGATTTACTCCACCAAATTTGTATTTCTATGCAAGCATCAATACAAAATGAGATTGTTGCTTTTATTTCCAATGCAATGTTCGCAAAACACGCAACAAACGACGAGCATGCTCACTGAAAATCAGAAGTTTTTGATTTTTGGGGAGTATGCTCCTGAACCGCCCCACAAACGATGAACATGCACCGCAAAGTAAGCATGCGCGCGCACATGTTCGTCGTGTATGGCCACTATAATTGAAAGTTCACAAGTGTCGATATTCGCCCTACTCGATTCTTTCGATATTTAAGAGAACAAAACTCGATACAGCGACATATATCGTTAAACATTTTATTCTAAATGAAACCCTGAAAAAACATCTACTCATTCAACAAATTCATAGGACCATTTACACATTCCCACGACAGCCGGTTCTACGTACCGGAATTACTCGGGTTTTACCCTAACAAGGGCTGTTATTTCGGCGATCTAACCCCGGTTAGGTCAGCGAAATCCGTCAAACGTTGCTCTATTCTAGGGCTACATCTGCTCCGTACCCTTCTGCTCAGGGCTGGCCTTGAGTCCAACCCAGGGCCAGAAACTTACACCTGCTGCGTATGCCAGATACGACTGCACACAAACTCCACCTCGGTCAGGTTCAATGCCTGTGACGGGTAGAGTCACCTTCGCAACTGCTCGCGGCTACGTACGCACCGGCAATGGACCACGTCGTTCGTGGCCCCATGCTGTGTGAACCGGACCGCCTCCACGGCCAACCACCACCCGCCCTTGCAGCACGCAACCAACACACCTACACCCCAACACAACACAACAAGAGATACACACACTAACACAATAGCCCACACCACCGCCGGCAACTCCTAGTCCCTTCAACAATCTGCTCGGTTTGTCAGTCCNGCAGCATATACGCAGCAGCATACAATTAAACCAATATTTGATTGCGTAACATAGTATGGCAAAATACAATATATTCGCGAACTTTCCTTAAGACCGAAGATGCTGTGTCAAAGGAAAAAACTGAAAAACGGCCACCTGAAGTAGGTGTATATATACATGTGTACATAAGAGAGCTAAACCGTTTTCAAATTCAATTACAACAAAATTTCATATTCACAGCACAGTTGGAGTAAATTCGGTATTTAAACTGCTGAAAGCAATTAGTACGAAGATAAATGAAAGAATATGCAAAGATTGTGCTGCCAGAGTGAGCAATGTTATTAATTGGTTAAGTGGAATCCTTAACAAGGATGAAGTCCTAATAAACTTTGTGAGAAGCAATGAATGCCTATACAACATAAAAGCGAAAAGTTACGTTAAATCCATTTAGCTTTACGTAAAAGCGGTACCGCTATTAGCATTAAGAATGGCGTTCGGTATGATACAGTCGTAATATGACGGCACCACTTTTCGGGGAAACCAAAGCTTAACAAATTTTGAAACATCGGAAACCATCGATATATCGATGTTTTTCTGGCAATGTATTTTAGCATCGATGTTAGTTTTTCTGATGCATCGAAACATCAATGTATCGATTTACTCCACCAAATTTGTATTTCTATGCAAGCATCAATACAAAATGAGATTGTTGCTTTTATTTCCAATGCAATGTTCGCAAAACACGCAACAAACGACGAGCATGCTCACTGAAAATCAGAAGTTTTTGATTTTTGGGGAGTATGCTCCTGAACCGCCCCACAAACGATGAACATGCACCGCAAAGTAAGCATGCGCGCGCACATGTTCGTCGTGTATGGCCACTATAATTGAAAGTTCACAAGTGTCGATATTCGCCCTACTCGATTCTTTCGATATTTAAGAGAACAAAACTCGATACAGCGACATATATCGTTAAACATTTTATTCTAAATGAAACCCTGAAAAAACATCTACTCATTCAACAAATTCATAGGACCATTTACACATTCCCACGACAGCCGGTTCTACGTACCGGAATTACTCGGGTTTTACCCTAACAAGGGCTGTTATTTCGGCGATCTAACCCCGGTTAGGTCAGCGAAATCCGTCAAACGTTGCTCTATTCTAGGGCTACATCTGCTCCGTACCCTTCTGCTCAGGGCTGGCCTTGAGTCCAACCCAGGGCCAGAAACTTACACCTGCTGCGTATGCCAGATACGACTGCACACAAACTCCACCTCGGTCAGGTTCAATGCCTGTGACGGGTAGAGTCACCTTCGCAACTGCTCGCGGCTACGTACGCACCGGCAATGGACCACGTCGTTCGTGGCCCCATGCTGTGTGAACCGGACCGCCTCCACGGCCAACCACCACCCGCCCTTGCAGCACGCAACCAACACACCTACACCCCAACACAACACAACAAGAGATACACACACTAACACAATAGCCCACACCACCGCCGGCAACTCCTAGTCCCTTCAACAATCTGCTCGGTTTGTCAGTCCAGATCGAGGAGATAACTGTCTTTATGGGAAGGCATGGAATATTAATAGCTGGGGTCCAAGAGACGAAGTTGCACGGCAATTCAACCTTGTTCAATTGCGCCGGATAANACAACAAAATTTCATATTCACAGCACAGTTGGAGTAAATTCGGTATTTAAACTGCTGAAAGCAATTAGTACGAAGATAAATGAAAGAATATGCAAAGATTGTGCTGCCAGAGTGAGCAATGTTATTAATTGGTTAAGTGGAATCCTTAACAAGGATGAAGTCCTAATAAACTTTGTGAGAAGCAATGAATGCCTATACAACATAAAAGCGAAAAGTTACGTTAAATCCATTTAGCTTTACGTAAAAGCGGTACCGCTATTAGCATTAAGAATGGCGTTCGGTATGATACAGTCGTAATATGACGGCACCACTTTTCGGGGAAACCAAAGCTTAACAAATTTTGAAACATCGGAAACCATCGATATATCGATGTTTTTCTGGCAATGTATTTTAGCATCGATGTTAGTTTTTCTGATGCATCGAAACATCAATGTATCGATTTACTCCACCAAATTTGTATTTCTATGCAAGCATCAATACAAAATGAGATTGTTGCTTTTATTTCCAATGCAATGTTCGCAAAACACGCAACAAACGACGAGCATGCTCACTGAAAATCAGAAGTTTTTGATTTTTGGGGAGTATGCTCCTGAACCGCCCCACAAACGATGAACATGCACCGCAAAGTAAGCATGCGCGCGCACATGTTCGTCGTGTATGGCCACTATAATTGAAAGTTCACAAGTGTCGATATTCGCCCTACTCGATTCTTTCGATATTTAAGAGAACAAAACTCGATACAGCGACATATATCGTTAAACATTTTATTCTAAATGAAACCCTGAAAAAACATCTACTCATTCAACAAATTCATAGGACCATTTACACATTCCCACGACAGCCGGTTCTACGTACCGGAATTACTCGGGTTTTACCCTAACAAGGGCTGTTATTTCGGCGATCTAACCCCGGTTAGGTCAGCGAAATCCGTCAAACGTTGCTCTATTCTAGGGCTACATCTGCTCCGTACCCTTCTGCTCAGGGCTGGCCTTGAGTCCAACCCAGGGCCAGAAACTTACACCTGCTGCGTATGCCAGATACGACTGCACACAAACTCCACCTCGGTCAGGTTCAATGCCTGTGACGGGTAGAGTCACCTTCGCAACTGCTCGCGGCTACGTACGCACCGGCAATGGACCACGTCGTTCGTGGCCCCATGCTGTGTGAACCGGACCGCCTCCACGGCCAACCACCACCCGCCCTTGCAGCACGCAACCAACACACCTACACCCCAACACAACACAACAAGAGATACACACACTAACACAATAGCCCACACCACCGCCGGCAACTCCTAGTCCCTTCAACAATCTGCTCGGTTTGTCAGTCCAGATCGAGGAGATAACTGTCTTTATGGGAAGGCATGGAATATTAATAGCTGGGGTCCAAGAGACGAAGTTGCACGGCAATTCAACCTTGTTCAATTGCGCCGGATAAAACGTGCACCGTCGAGATCGCGAGCGAGACAATGGTGGAGGTTTAGCGTTCATCACGCACCACACCGTGCAGTATCGTCTTTTTGAAGCAGACATCGACCGCAGGGATACCATCCTAGAATGTCAGGGTATTGCTATCCGGTCAGGCGACGTTGAGCTCGAAATATTTAACGTATACATGCCCCTGTCACCAGCTGCCCGGCGGAATATTGCCCTGAAATAGGTGCGCTACTCAGAGGTGAAAACCGTATGGTAGTTGACGACTTTAACGCGCACCACGATCTTTGGCACTCAAGCCTGTCAAATGATTGTAGGGGAATACATCTGGCTGAGCAGATAGACGACTCGACATTCTGCACAATGAACGACGACCCACCCACCAGGATTATGGGCAGCTGCTGCAGCTCGCCAGATCTAACAATTGTCAGCGCTGGTCTGATCAACAGCGTATCATGGCGACCTATGCTAACCCTAGCATCAGATCATCTGCCCATAGTTATCTCGATTGATACACCTGCCGAGTGTGCTTCCGCGAATCACCGGACCTATGTCAGTTTTTCCAAAGCTGACTGGAAAAGCTTCGCGGATGTTACTGAAAGCGCCTTCACTGCACTACCCATATCAACCGACGTCCACATAGGTGAACGTAAATTCCGCATCGTTGTCACTGCTGCTGCAGCTCGCTTCATCCCAGCAGGATGTATTAAGGATCCACGTCCGAACTTTCCTGCTGCAGCGGCTGTTCTAACCAATGAGTGTGACAACCTTCGTTAGGCCAATCCCGGAAATCCCCGTATCAGGGATCTCAATTCGGAGATTCGGCCACTTGTGAATGTACATAAGCAGAAGAACTGGGAAGAGCATTTGACCACCTGCAACTTCGCCCCTGGTGTGAGTAAGCTTTGGTCAACCGTGAGGTCGTTGTCCAACCCGACGAAGCGTGACGACAGAGTCGAAATAGACTTTGGTGACCACGCTTCGTCGGACCCGGAGCGATGCGCGAGCTATTTTAGCTGGCAGTTTACTCTGCATCCTCCGGTAGATAAAGCCAAACGTCTATTGACCAGAAGGCTGCACAAAATGCCAGAACCAAGTGCGCCTCTTGTTTTCACCAGCGGTGAGGTAAAGGTAGCCATCGGGAAGGTGAAAGCCTCCAAAGCCATTGGACCCGACGGAATATGCATGTTGATTCTGAAAAATTTGGGTCCTGTGGGAGTAGCGTACCTAACGGTCTATGGCCACTCCCGCCATTCCAGACATATCGAAGATGGGGAGAGTGGTCGCACTGCTCAAACCGGGGAAACCAGCCAACAATGGAGAGTCTTATCGCCCGATAACCTTACTTTCCCCGGTAGCGAAGACACTAGAGGCCTTGCTACTCCGTATTTCACGAGCCACCTGACCCCAGCGAAGCATCAGCATGGGTTCTGTAAAGTGCATAGTACAACAACAGCACTTATACCATGTTCTGACCGACAACGAAAACACTTTGAAAACATGTTTTGGGATTGTGGACTGAAGGCTGTTCACACTGGCTGTCAGTGTTTTCGTTGACATTTCTTACATCCTCTGATTACAGTTTTGCTCCACAAAAACAAAACCAAAGTGCTTTTCCTTCATTTTCTTTTCATTAGCAACCTCTTACTTTCATTCTAATTTTACTTTTGCCAGCCAATTAACAATAAATCCGAAATGGCGTATTAAAGATGATAAAATATGACTTCCACATCGATAAATAATCGAAAAAAACTAGTGCAGACACCGATTGGAATGAGTGGATCGTGAGTTTTCAAGTGATTTTCAGCGAAAACTAGTTTTCGTTTGACAGGTTTTACATGGACGAAAACTCAAGTTTTAGGTCAAAAACCAGTTTTACCAACGAAAACATGTTTTCGATGTCGGTCAGAACATGGTATTAACGCTATAAACACTCAGATAACTCGTGGCCTTAACCGAAACCGCCCCTGTGAGATTACTCTTATAGTAGCGTTGAACCTGTCCAAGTCGTTCGGCACTCTCAGTCAACCAACGCTGCTAGAAGACATAGAGGCCTCCTCTCGCCCACAGGGATTCAAACGGTGGTCGGCGAATTACCTGAGTCGTCAACATTCGTCAGTAATTTTCAGAGACAAAACCAGCAAGCCAAGTAAAATTAAACAGGGGATACCACAGGGTGGTGTCCTGTCCCCGCTACTGTTTAATTATTACATCTCTAAGCCTCTCAACCACCAGACGGTATCAATATTGTCTCTTATGCTGACGATTGTTCGATCATGGCATTTGGGAATGAAATTGCTGGCTTGTGCACGAAAGTAAACGGTTATCTTGAAGAACTTTCTCGCTTCTTTACTGCAAGCAGCCTTGCCCTATCCCCTGCGAAATCCTCGGCAACCCTATTCTCCACCTGGACGAAGGAGGTCAGACTGCAACTGGGTATTCACGTTGATGGCGTAACAATACCGACGGTGAATAACCCGAAAAGTCTCGGAGTTACCTTCGACAGTCTGCTCTCCTTCTCTGCGCATACAACCGCAATTGCCAACCAAGTACAGAGCCGCAACAATGTCCTCAAGTCGCTGGCCGGCACCACTTGGGGCAAAGATAAAGAAACGTTGTTGGTAACATACAAGGCAATTGGGCGGCCGGTTCTAAACTATGCAGCGCCCGTGTGGTCGCCTGGGACTAGCAGGACGCAGTGGATGAAGCTACAGACCTGCCAAAACACGGCACTACGAACAGCGACCGGATGCCTCCTGATGACGCCCCAACACCACCTACACGACGAGGCCCAGATGCTCCCATTCAAGGAGCATAACATAATGCTCTGCAAGCAGTTCCTTGTGGGGAGCCACAGACGTGGCCATCCCAGCAAACAGCTGCTTGCAGAAGAGCCCTCGCCAAGGCACGTCAGGGGGCATCTCTACGAACTGCCGGACGAAGTCCAGAGGTTCATTAAATAACCTCTGGACCCCTCAGCCTACCGACAGGCCCTGAGCGGCATTCACAGGGAATCAGTCTCGAGTTATGTAGACTCCCGCCCTGTGAATGCCGTTCTGGGCACACAACCACCGGACGTGGACGAGACAGAACTTTGTCTGCCTCGGGAGACCCGCACCACAATATTGCAGCAGGCTTAACTCCCCTGCCAGCATTTTCTATTGCGGAAGTTACTAATTCGACACGACATTTCTGTGAAAATCATGGCCGATTTTTATATAAAACTTAATAGGAAATTTGGGGTACCTCTGAGCTTGCAACCAAAGCCGCAGAGTTACTTACGCCATATTCATCCTGCTTTCGGCTTAGATTGCTAGCTCAAACGCACTTATATTTTATGAAATTCCAACTAAACATTTTAAAAAGCAGTTCCAAAATGTATGGTAAAAAGGCATTGACATAATAAATCGAATAACGCATCTGTTTAAAATCTAAACGTAATTTTATTATTTGTTATTCGAATATGATTGCTTGCACGTTAACTGAAAAATAAAAAAATTTTGAAAACAAAAATATAATTTTACTTGATTAAACTTTCAAGATTTGCCTTGTTAATTTTTAAAACTTCAAAGAGTAAAATTCGTCCGAGCTCCTCTTCAGAAGATAGAAGAGCGACAGAAATGTTTTTTGTTTTTGTGAAATGAGTTACTATCGCTTTGATAACTTCCAATAGGGCTCTGTCACACGGTCAGTAATTATCACGATATTTGGATCGCGATCCATATTGATGGATTAATGGATCGCGCACGAATGCTACATGTTCAATATTTATCGCGTCAGTATTTGCATAATTTTTGTGCTGAACGCTTATTATGACGCAAGAAAATATTTTTATTTTGTACGTATAATTTACAGATAATGCATTCCACAATTATTTTAAAGTTTCCAATGTTAATTAAAATTTGTTCTATTTGTTTTGAAAGATTTTAAGCCCCGAGGGTGAAGGCAGAGCCGATGTTCGCATTATGAGAGTAAAAGATGTACTGACGAAATGTATGGATCGCGTTTTGAAAGTGCTACACGTTCAATATTTATTGACGGTATTGCGATCCGTGATCCAGATTTCAAAATTTTTAGGAGTTTTGCGATATGGATCACGATCCATCAATACTGCATGCTACACCGTCAATAAATATCGCGATACTTGGATCACGTCCATGGTGGAATAATAACAAGGTGTTGTCAGTTACTTAACCTCACTTTTTCGGCCGGTCTATTCCGGTAACGCATTTTAAAGTAGTAGAAAAGATATTAGTTATTTACTACTTTTAATCCGTTGGTGCATACTATTTCAAATTAAATGTAGAAAAATGTATAATTACAGGCTTATAAGCCTGAATATATGTTTGTATCGGCAGCTCCACACAGCTTGGACATATATTGTAACTTTAAAAAAGTAAAGGCGGTAAAACAAGGAAATTTCCTATTAGAGTGTAAATTATTTTTAAAATAGATTAAAACAGATAAATATCGATAATATAAGCGAATTCCTAATTTAACCATGCAGTCACTCTATTCAGGTGTATCAGTAGTCCAATTGGCTCAGTATTATGACAATGCAGCATAAGTTATTTAATATAAAAATCGCCTTTCCATACGATTTTTGTGTACGTCTTTTTCCATTGATAACCACGATATCTTTTATTTTTTACATTTTGAGGACAAAAAACATACAAATCCACCAATTTTAAATACTAATATCCATCTGAAGACACCAAGTTCTTTAAAAATCGCGATAAAACGAATTACTAAAATGGAACATTTTAGATACTATTTCCTAACGAATAGTAGCATAAAAATTAAGATCGGCAGCACTGAAAATAAGCATGCCGATCTTGTCAAAATTACAACAAACACGTCGCTACCGACAACACCTTGTTATTATTCCACCATGGATCACGTCAATAAATACTGACCGTGTGACAGGGCCCATAGTGACGAAGAAGTGACATCCGGGAGATAGGCGATAAAATCCTCTTCCAATTACTGGCAGGGTCATACCTGAGAACCGCTACTTTAATTTTGCCGACTTTGACGTTTATGGCAATACGTAAACAAACTTTTTGTTTAGAAACAAAAGGAGACGAATTGCAAACGTATTGTGTACTTTCAAGTGAAAATCGAAGTAATTCGTGCGTTCTAAAGTAAAAAACGTTTTATTTGTAATAAAAACTGTATAAAAATGTCGTGTCGTGTGTTGAATTGCAGCAGCCGTTGGGGTAAAGCCACCAAATGCAGTTTTTTTCATTTTTTTTATTATCACTTTTACGGCACCTGCAATACAAACACAAAAATTATAAATAGTTAATTAATAAAACCTATTCTTTTGAACACATTTCAAGAGTGGTTGTATATTTTTTGTTAAAGTTGTGCTTAATTTGCTCTATTCAAAGATGACTTGAGAAACTGGTGAATCGTGAAGAAAACACGTTTTCTCACTGCAAATTTACAACTCTCAACTCATTGTTCTTCACCATATTCTTTGTTTACCCGTTGCCACAAATGCCATTCTGCGGGAATGCGCAATCTTGTATTCTATCGTTCTTGATTAATGACGATGTGCCCATAGTTGCCAACTTGGTGCTTTAAGCACTAGATTTAGTGCTTTTTGAAAATTATAACGCCAATAAAAATTATTTAGTGCCAAGTACCTTTTTTAGCTCTTTTTTCTGAACTAAAATTACTTCGAGATAGTTAAAACCTGAAATAATTTGAAATATTTAAGGCTGTGGCAGCACTGAATTTACAAGAATCTACAAATTTAAATGGACTAAAATACAACCATGATTGATAAAAAGCTGAAGTGTCAAACCCACCTTGTTAAATTCTATTCGCGTTGTAAATGCTAGGACGCAAGTAAGTTAAGTATTTCCTTTTTTCTTTCCTAATTATTTGTACAAATTTTGTTTTTTTTTCACCTGATTAAAACATAGCGTTTCTTGGTGCTGAATCCAAATCTGGCCTCACAATTGCTCTAGCACTAGAATTTTGAGATATCCTAACCTCAAAGTGCCAAAGCACGGTTTTTAGCGATATTTGAGGTTTGATTTGATAAATAAAACATCAAATTATTTGCTCATTTCTAATAAGGGTATGATTTTCGTTTGATGCGATTCAAATTTACTTTCTCGAGATATACTAGTTTTAATGTGCAGTACTTCGGTATTATGTTATGAATAAAGCATCCCTTGATTCAAAAAAATTTGGTGCTTTTATTGTAGTAGAACGCTTTTTTTCCAAGTTTTTGGTGCTTTTTGAAAACAAATAATGGCAACACTGGATGTGCCCAACCAATACCCGGCATATGGAGAGTCGCCACATGACTCTCGGCACCTCTTCACATGCCCTGAGAACCCCACCCAGCTGACGCCCCTGTCCTTATGGACATACCCTGTGGAAGTCACACACTTCCTGGGCCTCCCCTTTGCTGAAACAGTCGCCAACGTTGACGGATGAACCGGCCCGAGTGGGGCTTATTAACCGCTATAACAACAACAACAACAACCATTTACCAACATGTATGTATGTACTGACCCGCATTATAAATCATCCAGTGATATTATTACCATATTCGCAATGTTCTTTTAATCCAAAAATTTTTCTCTTGCTTTTTTGTGAAGGTATAGCTCATTCTCTGACAAAATCCATTTAAATATAAATTGCAAAAATATATAAAATTTAATTATTGAAATATTAGGCGGCCTTTGAGCAATGGCAAAATGACGAGATTAACACAATGCACGACTTTTGTATATTGTACTGTTTTAAAATGTATTTATTTGGTGAATTTTACAAACGTTGATATCGATAAATGTTGAAGCCGAATAAAGTTTCCAAATGTAGAATTTTGAAGCAAGATGAATGTGGTTGATTGAATGTATGGTTGTGGTTGTGGTTGAATGTATGGCCAGTTGAATATATGGTTAGTTTCCAAATTGTATTTGCGCGTCGTTGTCGGCTGCTGTCTAAATTGCTTCTGTCCTTTTTTCGGTGCAAGCAAATGTCTTCCATCATCACAAATAAGAAATGACATCTAGTGATGTGAAGAATAATGGTGTGAAAGGCAAATTGTGCAAAGGGAAATTAAGAGGCACAGGGTGCCCTTACACCCCACCCCACCGTGAATCGCCTAGGGATTCACCCTCTAAACATAATACGGCAAGTTTCGAGGCTGGACGACGTAGCACTCCTCCAGCTGTTTTGACATCGGCGACTCGTACCTGCCCGTCTTTGGCTGTAAACACCCGGACTACTCGTCCTTTCTGCCACCGGCTTCGAGGTAGTAGAGAATCGCAGATTAAGACTAAGTCATCTACCTTGATTGGCTCCACTCGATCGTGCCACTTTGGACGTAACAGCAATTGTGGCAAGTAGTGCCGTATCCACTGCTTCCAGAACCGGTCTTTCAGGTTTTGAGCAATGTGCCACTGCTTTTTGAGGCAAATTTTCTCGTCTGCTGACTGAGGTGTTTGAGTAGAGTTAGAGCACCCAATAAGGAAGTGGTTCGGCGTTATTGGGTCGTCTTCTTCCGATGCCAAGGGCACGTCTGTCAGTGGTCGAGAATTTAAAATATTTTCAATCTCTATTAGCACGCTCCTTAGCGTTTCTTCCCGCGGTACTTCGTCTTGAATAATTTTGTGCAGCAAGTTTTTCACGACGCGGATGAGTCTCTCCCAGCAACCTCCGGAGCTTGGGTTAGAAGGGCAGTTAAATCTCCACTCAATGTTGCGTTGGGCGACTTCGTTGTCGATGCGTTGAAAGTCTAAAATTCGTTCCGCATCCTTCAGTTCTCTTTGGGCGCCTATGAAGTTCGTCCCGTTGTCACTTCTTATACGTACTGGCGTTCCCCGGCGGTTGACAAAATTCCGCAAACACAAGAGAAAGGCATCTGTCGATAAATCGTGCGCCAGCTCCAAATGCGCGGCTCTGGTGGTAAGGCAAGTGAATATCAGTGCCCACCTTTTCTCTCTTCGGCGACCTATCGCAACATTAAAGGGGCCAAATAAATCGACGCCCGTGTATGTAAAGGGCCTGACGTATGGTGTGACGCGGTCTTCGGGTAACTGGCCCATGAGAGGCGGTGCTGGCTTAGCTTTGTCGATTCGGCATCTGTTGCAACTGCGTTGAACTGCGTTGAGCAACGACTTAGCGTGAGGGAACCAATATTTTCGGCGGGCTTCGTTAACGATGACGGCAGAATTCTGGTGGTGCATGTTTTCATGGTACTGGCGCATTATGAGTGTTGAGACGATGTGTTTGTTCGGCATCAAAATCGGCTTCCTGGATTCTATCGGCAAAACTGCGGCTGCGTCGATGCGACCTTGTATCCTCATAATGCCCTCCTTATCTAAGAACGGCGTTAGCGCATAGATGGTGCTTTGTTTGTGGAGACATGCTGAGTTTTTGAGCGCTGCAACTTCTTTGGCGTAAATCTCGTTCTGGACTGTTTTTATTATAAATTGTTCGGCTTTATTGAGTTCGCTGGCGGTCAGCGCTCCGCTCGACCGCGTATCGTCGTCGTTCTGGTGCGCACGGACGTGCTTCAAAAATTTGCAGGTGGCTCGTTGAACCCAGGCCATCACCCGTTTCAACTTTAAATAAGACGAAAAACGGTTAAACTTAAGTAAACAATCATTTACCTCGATATGCATGGCGAAGCACGGCTGGACTTCTTCTGGTAGCTGGTCTGGTAAAGGCTTATTGGATAAGATGGGCCAACACTCCATAGGCTGCTGTAGGAACTCTGGACCTCGCAACCATGAACTGCACATCTCGACCTTCGGGGGCCATCTTGGCCGAGTAGCAATATCAGTAGTATTTTTCTCAGTAGGTATCCAGCGCCACTGAGGAGGCGTAGACGACGATAGTATTTCGGCGATGCGATGGCCGACGAAGGGCTTAAACTTTCTCTCCTCGGAGTTGACCCAATGTAGCACTGTTTGTGAATCGGACCAGTAAATTGTCGCGTCAAGCTGAATGCTATGACCATGGCAGATTAGTTTGGCCAATCGCACGCCTAATACTGCTGCCTGCAGTTCCAATCTTGGCACGGACAAGAGCTTTTGAGGTGCACCTCGGGTTTTACCGGCTACAAATGTGACCTCACAATTTTCTGCACTGGTGACTCGAAAATAACCAGCGGCGGCGAATGCAACTTGGCTGGCGTCTACTACTATGTGTAGCTGAATCGATACGGCTGCTTGCAATTGAGGCGAATACCAACGTCTGATCCGGACTTCGTTAACGCGTTTAAACTCGCCCCACCAGGCAAACCATTTGTTTTGAAGTTTATCTGGAATCACTTCGTCCCACTCAATGCGGCTTTTCCATACTTCTTGTATCAGTACTTTAAATAGTAGAAAATCTGCGAGAATACCAAACGGATCAAAGACTGCCATGATTATGCTCAGCAGTTCACGCTTCGTTGGTGCTCGTATTCCCTCTAATACTGGTTTCGGGATACGATGAAACTTGAATTGGAATTCGAACGAGTCCGTTGCCATATTCCAATACATTCCTAATATCTTTTCGTGGTTGGTTACGCTTTCTAAGCTTACTGGCTGTGATACTGTTCTTGGTTCTTTGTTCAGGCTGACCTCGATATCTCTGATGTTCGACACAAAAGACTTCAGTTGAAAACCTCCTTCGGCGTGGATGAATACGACCTCTCGACAAATTCTTTCGGCTTCTTGTTGATCTCTAAAACTGGCTACGAAGTCATCAACATAATGACTATTTATTATTGCTGCACCGGCGTCGGGATATAGCTGGCGGAATTCTTCTGCGTTCTTATTTTTAACATATTCTGCTATGCAAGGTGAACATATGGCACCAAACACCATCGACTGCATGACGTACTGTTGTACCGGTTGAAGATGGTTTCCATCGCGCCACAAGAACCTTTGCGCTTGTTGATCTTGCTGCTTTATCAGCACCTGTGAAAACATTTCACGGATGTCTGCTGCTACTGCGACTGCTCCCTCGCGGAATCTGAACAATATGTCTAATAATGGCTTAGCATGTTCAGGACCTTTTATCAAGGCGGAGTTTAAAGCTATACCATTTACTTTGGCGGCGGCATCAAACACGATTCTCATTTTTCCGGGCTTGTGCGGATTTTGCACTGCGAAATTAGGTAAATACCACTTAAAACCTGTGTCGATATACTCTTCATCGTCGGGAATCCTTCTAGCGTAACCGTTTTCTATGTACTTTGCGATTTCTTTTTTGTATTTAGCGGCAAATTCTGAGTCAAATCGCATTTTCTTCTCTATACCTAGCAGTCGTTTATAGGCCATCTGATAGCTGTGTGGAAGTTTTGGTGGAATAGTACGCCATAGTAATCCAGCTTCGAACCGCTTACCAACTCGACGTGTGTTGGCCTGCAGCATCTGGCGCGCCCTTTCATTCTCTTCAGACTCTAGAAGCTTTGATGATCCATTAACTCCAAAGTTATCTGCTGCAAAATATTCGGTAACTAGTTCGTGCAAAGACGTAAGGCTGCTTTTCTCGCGGATATGTAGAACTACCGGTGCTTGCACTGCTGCTCTGGTCGGCCCGTATGCTATCCAGCCCAATTTAGTATTAATGGCCACTGGACTTTCGCTATCGGCCTTCACGGTCGCGGATGGCACACTCAATGACGTGTTGTCGAGACCTAACAACAACGATGGCTTAACTTCGTGATAATCTTCCAATGGCAATGGCTCGAAGTGGGCGTAATGAAACTTCTTGAAGGACTGTACTGGCAAGTCTAGGCTACGGATAGTGCACACGTTGCGAAGGCTGTAGGTTGCTGGTCTATCTCTGCATCTTACATCTAGATTAATGAAATAGCTGAACCTTCGTCGATCATGGCGAAAACGTCTTCCCTACCATTTGGTCCGAATAATTACACAGGAACGTATTTAAACAGGTGGCCGCGCGTGGATATGGCTTCCCTACAGTTGAGAATGGGCTGCGCCCCACCTTGGTTGCGGGCTGCATCTGCATGAGCGGCGGCTGTTGTGCTTTCATGAAGGCTCCGGTGGTGGTATCGACGGCAACCATCGGTGTCACAAAACTTTTTAACGCGACAGTTTGATGTGTTGTGTCCTTTGCGCAAACAAGAAAAGCAGAGCTGAAGGCTTTTCACTTTCTCCCAACGCTCAGGGACGCTCATTATTTCACAAAAGGTCTGACAGTTCGAAATGGAGTGGGCACCCATGCACGCGTAACATCGCATACCTCCCGAGTGCTCCTGCTGCGACTCTCTACCGAGATGCATCAAACGTCGAGGCTGTTGCTGTGTCGTTGGAAGTTGGCTTCTACTTGGTTGTTGTATCATTGGCGGTTGGCTTCTACTTATTGCAGTTGTTGGCGGCATCAGACACACGACTCTGGCAAGGTCGCTTAACCAGCTCGAAAACTCTTTAATTGTGGGATACGGCTTTAAATTTACGGCATATCTGGTCCACTCGTATTGCTTGCTTGGCGGTAGCTTAGTTACTAACTGCTCCAACAGTGTCGTGTTAGCGAGGTGATGCTCACACTTAGCTGACGTTAGAAACGCAACAACGTTTCTTGTTCTTGTTGAAAACGCTAAAATTTGCTCCACTTTGTTTTCAGCGATAGTTTGAAATTGCTGAATTTTAAGAAGCTGGCTTCGCACTAAAAGGTCTGGCCGACCAAACTGGAACTCCAGCTCAGCTATAGCATTCGGCACGTCATCGGGATAGATCAACATGGAAGCAACTGTTTCTCTAGCACGACCAACTAAACATTTGTGTAACCGCATTAGGTTATGTCGGTTACTATAGCGAAACGTTTCGGTCGTATCTTTGTAGTTTGCTAAGAAGAGCGGCCAGTCTTCGGTGTTACCGGAAAATATAGGCAGATCATACAACTTTGTAACCGAATCACTAACCTCTAGCACTGCATTTTGCGTGGAGCGCTCCGGTCGCGTCACTGGTGTGGTTTCACTATCCTGCTGCATTGCTTCAATCACGTTAGAACGCGCGTCGAACTGTATATTGTTTCGCAATCTTTCTATGTCTCGCTGGCTTTCCTCTGTGACCGCCTTCAACTGTCCGACTGCATTTGTGAGTGCGTTGAGACTGGCTATAATTGCTGTCATATGGGCTGGTTGCGCCGCATTCCCATCCTCGTCGGTATCATCCTGCACACCCTGTTGGCTTTCTTGACTTCTCAAGTTATACTGGCTTCCACCTGGCATGATATCTCACAACCTACGATCATATATTCCCACACAATTCTCGACACTCCACTTGTCTTCCGTTCGCAATTTCACCCACCCTTGCTACTCCTTCAAAACCTTCTTTTTTTATTTTGGCTCTGCCGACTACTTTTGGCGCCAACCCTTACTCTTTTCGCGCCACCAGCTCTTCTCGATCTTTCTCGATGTTTTCAGGTTACTCGCTGCTCTTTTATCTTGTTAAAATTGGCGCCACAAGTTTTTCGCCACTAATAAAAATTTTCCGTTTTACTTTGGACTACAGCTAGCCGACAACACGCTTAATTTGGAGAACAGTTAATTCGCAAATCGATGAACATCAATACAAATTTGGAAAGCGATGAAATATTAGGCGGCCTTTGAGCAATGGCAAAATGACGAGATTAACACAATGCACGACTTTTGTATATTGTACTGTTTTAAAATGTATTTATTTGGTGAATTTTACAAACGTTGATATCGATAAATGTTGAAGCCGAATAAAGTTTCCAAATGTAGAATTTTGAAGCAAGATGAATGTGGTTGATTGAATGTATGGTTGTGGTTGTGGTTGAATGTATGGCCAGTTGAATATATGGTTAGTTTCCAAATTGTATTTGCGCGTCGTTGTCGGCTGCTGTCTAAATTGCTTCTGTCCTTTTTTCGGTGCAAGCAAATGTCTTCCATCATCACAAATAAGAAATGACATCTAGTGATGTGAAGAATAATGGTGTGAAAGGCAAATTGTGCAAAGGGAAATTAAGAGGCACAGGGTGCCCTTACAATTATAGTTACTATAATAATAGTTTGTACATACATGGTATGTTATAAATTGAACAATACCGTCAACAAAAACAACTGCAATTTATTTATTTATTTATTTGAATTTATTTATCAACAAAGAGTTACATTAGTACAATAAGAATTGTGTTATTTTTTAGTACAACAAAATTTGGTACGCATGAAGAGGACATAGAATACATTAAAGATTACACAGGACAAAACAAAATAAATAAATAAATAAGTAAATAATAAATAATGAATAATTCTTATTTCTAAACTATACTAATTTAAATTCTGATGGCCTGCTTGGGTTATAAGAGAAGTGTGAATATATGAGAGTTTTATAGTTCCTTTTATTTAACTTGCCTCTTAGTGCAGTCGGAATGGAGTTCCAACTTATGATAGTATTTATGAAAAACAGTCTAGTCGATGTTGCGAAATTGAAATCGGGTACAATAAGATCTCTGGTGCGCTCAGATTTTGGGAATATCAGCTTGTCATAAAGATAAGAAGGCGACTTTGTAGTGATTAGCCGATAAAGAAATATACAGCTCCGGGCCGTTTGGTAATCATGTATTTCACATCCCAGCAAACTCGTGCTCCACTTCGAAATGTGGTCAAATTTTCTTAGGCCGTAAACGTACCGAGTGACATGATTGGATAGTACAGATAACTTATGAGCTGAAACAGAGTCTAATTTATTGTAAACCAGCTCAAATAGGTCATTAATGGTATTATCAATGAAGTGCAAGCCTACGCCTAGTAGTAATGGGCGTAAATATTGCACTTTGGCGTAGATTTCTGAGAGTACCATAAACTTTACTAACTACCGAATTTATATGATCAGTGCAGGTCAAAGACGAGTTAATTATAAAGCCCAAATTAGTGATTTTACTTACAAATTGTAATGGTTTATTACCAATAGCTGAATGAGGTATGGCAGTAGTATTAAGCTTATTCTTTGCAGTTGGTAATACATATGACTTACTAGAGTTCAGGAGAAGATTATTATCCTTAGACCATTGCTCAATGGCGGCCAGGTCACAATTAAGTTGGCTTACTAATACATCAAGATTTCCAAAGTTATTAGATAGATATATCTGAATATCATGCATAGGCATGAATATTTGCAAATTTACATGTAAGAAAAACATCGTTTATGGACAAACTGAATAGAAGAGGACCAAGGACTGAACCTTGAGGAACCCCCGAGGAAACCGGCTCAAGTTTAGAGATATTTGTACCGATTCGTGCACACTGGGATCTGTCAGATAGGTAGCTCCCCAAAGTTTCAAGGAATCCGTTCCAAACCCGAAATACTCTTTAAGTTTAGTATACAATATGTCGTGATTAACAGAGTCAAATGCTTTTGAGAAGTCAAGTAGGCAAAGTAGTGTTAATTGATTTTTGTCGTATATCATCAATGATTTTAAGCATTGCCGTTGAGCAGCTATGTCCTTTCCTAAATCCAGATTGTAAATTGGAAATTAGACTGTGTTCATGAACATGCTCATTTATCGAGCGACCTCAAACTCGGCTACAAATCGGCATTCCAAAATTTCAGTCGCTGATGGTGTTTGTCGTTAAAATAGGTTATTTCCCTAACAATCCGGACCGGATCCGGTAATTAGAGAATAAGCAAAGAGTTTGCTTTCAAAAACAGAACATTATCCAAAAGTACGGGAACGCAAAAAAACACATTTCGTGCCCAGAATTTGAGAAACAGCTTATTCGTGTTGTTTTTGTTTACTTAATTACAAACTCTTGGAAACTGAATTTTTGTTTCACAAATTTGATTTTAAGAATATAAAGATTGAAAATACATTCACTATTCCTTAAAAGCACCAAGAAAATGCAGGCAACATGTAAACACAAAGCAGCTGATATGCCCTTTGACGCTTTATCCATTTTTAACCGGAGAACGAGTCCGGGCTGTTTCGGACAGGAAGAAGACGACACTTACGATCCAATACGCTCCAATTTTCGCTCTCTATTACCCATTGTGTTGAGTACGGGAATGATTTCTGGGCTAGTTTGGGCACCCGCGGGATCCCTCGTTGCGTACGGGAAAGAACCTAATAAGCATGAAATGAGAAAACACGATCCAGAAAATAAAGGTCGCGCCATTCGCGGACCGCTAACCCTCTCTTCGTCGATTTGACAGCATCCACCCAATCGGTGACGTCATAATATACTTTTGTTTACATTCACTGTTGCCAACTTGATGCTTTTCGCACCAAATTTAGTGGGTATTCAAAACGCGAAAATTGTTGAGTTTTGTGCTTGGTGCGTTTTTGGTGCTTTTGTTTTTAGTTTGAGGACTTCAAATTAGAAAATCTTACAAAAATGGAAGCAAAATTTATAGCAATCGTTAGTGTTCTAAGCCATAAAATACACCAATAAAAATTTGGTGCTTTTTCAAATTCAAAACTTGGCAATACTGCCTTTTGTTCGATGCTTCTTCTTTTTCTTCTCGAGTTCGTCTTGCTCTCTCATTCTGGTATATTTTGACGTCACGGCCAGTTGCTCTCAGCTCGATTGGCGCAATCTTGTATTCTATCATCCTTTATGAGAAAATGGGAATGCTACGTGAACCAAAAATACAAGATCACGCGCAGTGTTGCCATTTTAGCCGTTTTCTGGCTAGATTTAGGGCCGGTTACTCAATGTCTGGTTAACACTAATCTGTAGTTAAACATCGTTGTCGACGTAGCGCTACGTCACAGCTGCTTTCCCAATGTTCCTTCCGCGAAACGCATTGAGGGAGATTTAAAAAATTAGTGGATATTTGACTCCTCATAAAAACCAACCCCTCAGGTGTTGCATTTTTGATATGTGTACATTTGTATGTTCGAGATAATATTAATTATTACACATTAGTATAAACAGCACAATTACTTATACACCAAAGTAAACTGCACAGCACTGCAAAAATTCAAATTTTTATTAAAATTTGCTATTAACAAACATTCAAAACAAAAGGACATGTCATTCCAAGAGTAACAACATATAGAAAAATAAAAACAAAACAAGTTGAAGTTTGTAAGTTTGGTTCTCATGAGAGCAACGTCAAAATGGCTTCTACATGTACTTATGTGCGTTGGGTGCATTGTTGCCATTTTAGCCATTTTCCAGCTAGATCTAGCCAGTTGCGATAGCAAACAGCCGGAGAAATTTCGATTTAGCCGGCAGCCGATTTGTTAGCCGTTTTGCAGAAAAAAATTAGCCGTTTTTAGCCCATTTTGCTATTTGCATTGTTTTCTTAAATTTCAAATATATATATATGTTTCAATTTTTGACTAAGCGATCCAAAATCTGTTAGAAATGGCTACTAGCCTTATCGTGGAGAAAATTTTCATGTCAGGCAGGGTTGTATGAAATTGGTCCGATTTCGCTTTTTTTTATTTTAAACGAAGAAGGGATTTTCTTCATAAAATGTTTGTTATAAATGTCTTAATTTTAAGTGTGAAGTTTTATTCGCAAACTTAGAAAATAAGAAATTGTTTCACTGTTAATACACTTAGGGCCGGTTACTCAATGTCTGGTTAACACTAATATGCGGCTAAACATCGTTATCGACGTCTACGACTCCATGCATACAACAGGGAGTCGGTAACGTCGATAACTATGTTTAACCGGGGATTAGCGTTAACCAGACATTGAGTAACCGGCCCTTAAGATGTGTTTGTGTTTGGATATAGTGCCAACAATCAGAATAAATATTACACGTAGATATTGTCTTCCCAGATAGCGCATATTGAATTCTGCCTAAATTACAAAACATCATTTTTGCCCACTCTCAAAGGTTTAAGGTAAGGGAAAAATTTATATTTTCAAGCACTATGTACACATATGTATTTTTTTAAACAAACTTTTTTGCTGGGAACTTATTTAAATTTCAAAAACCGAATGCCAACTTGAATTAAAGGAACCAACACTGAAGTGAGTCAAAATGAAAATAAAAGAGCACAAATTTCTATGTAAAGCAAAACTCTCTGGGAATCCTACGAGACATCTCCCGGTCATATGATCGGTCATCTAAATGGGAGATCTGCAGTCTTTTGGCATCATATTTTACATCAGAATTGAAGGGATGTCGGAAAAATCTGACCAGTTCTTTTGTGTAACTGTGATTTTGCATCCCTTGTCAACATATGGCCTCGGTTGATGTTAACTTAAGGTCGTTGTTTTACTGCCTTAAAATTGAAGGGAAATTTTTACAGCGTTTTTTATGTGTATTGGCTTCTATTTGAGTGCATTGAGAATCGGTCAGTCTGAGAAGGCCTTGTAGGGAAGACAATAGGTTTGTTCGTCGAAAATCCAGCGAGAATTATCACGTAAAATATCAGATAGTAAGAAAAAATGCTCCCAAATTCTCTCTCATGTAGAGAAACTTGCAATTTTCTGTACGAACGCAAATTTGCAAGTATTTCTGCCAGCTAGTGTCCACCGGTTGCATTTCAAACAAAAGAAATTTGTATAGAATTTTTAAAATTCTTTCAGAGGGGCAAAAAACAGGATCTACGTGTACATATCTTGTCAGTCCGACTTTCTTAAACATACGTTTCAATTTCTTTGTCGGGTTTACTATATCGACTCTGGTTGAGATTGCATTCCGATTAAGAATACAGTTTTTTTTTTTGCCGAGTACCTTTAAAATCATTGGAGTTAACTAAATTAATTAAGTAAACAAGTATTAAATTACATTTTTCATTTTAAAATCGCTCCAGTTTGTAAATTTTTAAATTTAACGAACTTGTTTATTCAAATTATCGTCGACAAAAAAGCCAACCATGTGCCACAATCATATGTTTTTCCTAATTGCAAATTCTTGCTGGCAAAATTTTTTCCGGCTCGAATTTGTAACTTCTCTCCAAGAAATAGTCTTTTTACTCGTGATTTATTTAAATAAAACATGTGAAATTTAGTTGAAACATTTTAGCCGGTTTAATTTGCAAATTTAGCCGGTTCGTCCAAAAAGTTCTGGCAACACTGAACACGCGGGTAGGAGAGTAGCCCGTCATGAACCAAAAATACAAGATCACGTAAGAACGCGACGTTGTATTTGTAACTGGTTTTGAGAAAAAAGTTTTGCGAAAGCGGGTTCGTCAGCTGAGCGTTTGTTTACATCACATGCACCACTATTTTACACTTTTATTCTAGTGAAGAAGAGTTAATTCAACATGACAACACATTTTAAAGCATTTTGTTGCATCATTTTACCTAAATTGTGCGTTTAAAGTGGCTGACAATAATTTTGGCTAATTTTGGTTTTCGTTGTTTTCTTTGCTTTGTTTACTTTTCGCTCGTTTTCCAGTGAAACAAGATGGCGTAGAACACGCTAAAAAAACGACCTTTTTCACTCTCTTGTTCTTACGTGATCTTGTGTCTTTCGTTCATGGTAGCCCGTTAGAATCGCATTTAGCCGTTTGTTTACATTTCTTCGTTGTTTACAATTTGGTGGTGGCTTTTTACTGCAATTTTCTTCATTTTCGCTTGTGACAACGTGTGTACACATAAGATAAAGAATAATTTAACACAACGGCATGATTTTTAGAAGAATTTGCATAATAAAAATGATTTTTCATGCGTTCAACAATTTCGCGGTTTTCTCCGTTCTCTTCGTTGTTTACTTCTTACAACAAAGATGGCGTCGAGATTTCGGCAGCTAGAAAAAATCTTTTTTCTTTCTTTCCTTCCCGCGTGATCTTGCGTCTTTCGTTCATGGGAATGCTATACTCGATATCGAAAAAAAAATATCGATGTCGGCAAAAGAAACCCTATTCCCTATATATTGTGGCGAATACTGCGGCAACACAAAGCGAACAACGAGAAATAGGCAGAATGTTCGAGGAATGACGTAGAATGTTCCACAAAGAGAAACGTCAAGTTGGATGAACACTGCGAACAGCGAGAGAAAGAGAATGAGCGATAAACTTCAGAATGTTCTAGAGTTGCCATAAGTGCCAGCGCAGGTANTGAGCAGAGAAGCGAGTTGCGAATAAGCAAGCTATAAGTTTAATTGTGTGTAACAAGTTCAGTAAAGCGTTGTAATTGCTTTAACAAGTATTGTAGTGTTTTTACTGTATTAGCAAGTATTGTAAAATTGTTTGTTGTACAATAAAATTAATTGTACTACCATTTGGTCATCGATAGCCTTTATTTAACAATCCAGCGATACGAACCGGAGTATTTGGGAAATCCGGACCATGAACGAAAGACACAAGATCACGTAAGAACAAGAGAGTGAAAAAAGTCGATTTTTTTAGCGGGTTCTACGCCATCTTGTTGCACTGGAAAACGAGCGAAAAGTAAACAAAGCAAAGAAAACGAAAACCAAAATTAGCCAAAATTATTGTGAGCCACTTTAAACGCACAATTTAGGTAAAATGATGCAACAAAATGCTTTAAAATGTGTTGTCATGTTGAATTAACTCTTCTTTACTTGAATAAAAGTGTAAAATAGTGGTGCTTGTGATGTAAACAAACGCTCAGCTGACGAACCCGCTTTCGCAAACTTTTTTCTCAAAACCAGTTACAAATACAACGTCGCGTTCTTACGTGATCTTGTATTTTTGGTTCATGAATCCGGACGACGTTCAAGGATAATCGTAACAATTGGTGTCAGAAGTG
>NW_016163640.1:0-2229 GCF_001687245.7 Rhagoletis zephyria | reverse complement strand
GAAGGATGAAGCAGCTTGTTCGTCGAAGGATGTGCAGCAGACATCCGGGAAGGTTGAAGAACAGCAAAAGGCTCTTAGTTCATCAACAGCTATAGACATGAAAATGATATTAGCTGCCATGTCACAGATGTCATCACAGCTGTCATCCCAGATGCAAACGCTGGAGACACGTATATCTTCAGAGGTATCAGCGCAGGTGTCATCCCGGCTAGAAGCTCAGCTACTGGCACAAGAGACACGTATATCATCCCAGCTGGAAGCACAGGATGCAAAAATTACACAAATACAGGACAAAATCGAAGAGAGACAGGAGAAAGTCGAGACAAAGGTAGAGGAGTTGGAAGGTCGTCCTCGTGATTTACAGTTGAATCGTCCAGCTACTTCGACGAGCGCACCCAAGGTAAAAACCCCATCCTTTGACGGCACGATTCCTTTCCAGGTCTTTAAGCTCCAGTTCGAAAAAACGGCTGCAGCAAATCATTGGAGCATGGAGGATAACTCCGCTGCACTATTCGTTGCATTGAAAGGACCTGCGGCAGAAATCTTGCAGACTATTCCCGACTGTGAAAGGAACAGTTACGATGCGTTAATGGGTGCAGTGGAAAGACGTTATGGTAGCGAGCACAGGAGACAGATTTACCAGATGGAGCTGGAGAATCACTGCCAGAAATCCAACGAGACTTTACAGGAATTCGCCTCCGAGATTGAAAGGTTGGCTCATTTGGCAATTGGAGATGCATCTGGTGAGCACCTCGAAAGAGTAAAAATACAGAGGTTCATCAACGGAATGCGGGACATGTATACCAAGCGAGAGACGTACGCGAATCCCAAGCCAACATTTGCTGAAACTGTCTCGTATGCTCAGACGCGTGAAACGGAGGCGCTGCTAAGTAGACCAGCCTACAAAGCACATCGCGTGGAAGTGGAGACACCGGACGAGACAAAGGAAATGCTGAAGAAGCTAATCCAACTGCTGGGCGTGAAAAAGCATGGCTCTGGCAAATGTTTTAAATGTGGAAAGCCAGGTCACTTCGCCCGCGATTGCGGTGCAAGTTCCAGTGGGCTCAACAATTCAGCAGGACGCAAACGCAGGGCTGAAGGAGACGAAGCAAACTCCAATCAGTCGTTAAACTGAAACGAGCCAGCAGGAAGGGCCGCGTGCTGGCTCCAGATGTTGAAGGGCCCATAATCTCCGTCTCACAAATTGGCCCGAATGCGAGCAACCTCACTATTGGTGGATGTGTGAATGGGCAGGAGCGAGTGCTGACAGTGGATACTGGAGCGTCACATTCCATTATTCGACCTGATGTGACTACTTTTTATGTGTAGCCACTACCTGGAGCAAAGCTGCAGACTGCAACTGGTGAGCGAACCCAAGTGTTAGGAGAAGTACTATGCGAGGTAATAATCGACGGGTTGGCGTCGTACACGAAGTTTATTGTCGCAGACATCGTGGATGAAGTCATCATCGGCGTGGATTTCCTACTTGGGCAAGGCATGAAGATTGACCTCCAGGGAATGATCCTAACCTATGGCGACAGGAAAGTGCCACTTAGGGTTGGTTACGACAACCAGTGCTTCAGCGGACGGTTGGTCTTAGAGGAAGTGCCGAAGATTCCACCAGAAAAGGAAGTGGTTAGTTGGGAAGAGGTTGACAGTGATGGAGACGAAATGGTTTCGTCAGGAGAAGGAAGTGGTTCACCGATACAGGAAAAGCGTGACGGTTTCGCCAGCTCAGTGAACAAGAGGTCGCAACAAAGAAGTGGTCATGGCAAGACAGGCAGTGTTTCCGGCAGGAGGAAAGCCACTGAACCACGTTGCTATGGTGATACGCCGGTGGCCGGAAATGGAAGCGGCTGTGAAAGCAGTAGGCACGCTTTGAAGTGTCCCAAAAAGGTGGTCGGAAAAGGCGAGCAGTTAAGCCGGAAGCCAAGGTTGAGATTATACATGTCCGGTCAATGAAGTTAGCATCGGCGGATGAGCGAGATACGAAACGACGGTGGAAGTTTCAGCGTAAGGATCCGGATGTAGCAAGATGTGCTAAAGGCAGTGCAGCACGAAGGCGGGAGTCTGGGTGTCATGGACAGATGATGCGGCATAGATCTGGCGAAAAGGGTGCCCATGAGAAGAGACATGGTCTGGTCAGTGGCCGGCAGAAGCACGACCATGTGAGATGGAGCACCACCGGAGATAAGCTGGAAGCAATGTCCAGTAACGCATCGAGCCGAA
>NW_016163639.1:30293-35507 GCF_001687245.7 Rhagoletis zephyria | reverse complement strand
CATTGACTAAGAGCGTACATATCATTAAATCGTTAATAGTACCCGTTAGGATGAGTTGGGGACTAATTGATACCCCCGTTATTATACGACGTGGACGGCTATTTTCATGAAACTTATTTTAATATGGTGCTGCGAACCTAGTTGTTTTTGGAGTTTTTTGAATTAATGCAACTTGTTTCAATTTTCTTTTACAACCCCACGTCACGTGACATAAATTTCCATCGTTATATTTTTGTTAATATTACTTTTAAATGAATTTTTAACGCAAATAAAACATGTATTTTATGTCGAATATACTTTATATTTTGACTTTAGCGCAAATTCAGGGTAAATTTTTTTGGAAATCTATGATTTTCTATGTTTCAACTACATACGCCAAATTCGAACCGAGTCGGACTATAAATACGGTTTTTCGAAATATATCGACCTTGGCGCCACCTAGGAAGACCATTTTACGCAAACATGATTCTACTTACATAGTCAGTAAATATTTTTAAAAGCAGACAAATCGGCCCGTAAATACGTTAGATATAAGACTTTTATTTTTTTTTGTCGTGGTGGACCTTCCGATGGCAACACCCATATATAATACTTCTATATTGCCGGTAAGCTAACTTCCCAATGTGTAAGCATTCTGAAATCAAAGCGAGACAGTCTAGTACGGTTTTTGTGTATGTATTGTGTACGTGAGTGCCGTTTCTGTGTATGTGTTGTGTACATATTTATTTGTAAACGTATGTGTTCCTTTTCTTTTGCACGTGTTTATTGATATACATATATGTACTGTAGTGTTTTCGGACGGTACTAGCTCTTACTGCCAATATAAGAGTATTACATATCAAATAAAACACCTCTTTGAGGAAAAATTTTCGAGTGACGAAAGCTGAACTAGAAACACACAATTTATGATATCAATTTCGTGACGAAAATTATACGCATTTTTTTAACTGTCTTGGAAACTGACGCAAAATAGTATTATTCATACGAATCGTTGCTAAAGTTCTGAGTTGTTTGTTTGTGGTTCTAAGAGTAGACAGAACTTCGCATCGTTCCGAATAAATAATACTATTTTGCCCCAGTTTCCAAGGCAGTTAAATAAGTGCGTATAATTTTCATCACGAAATTGATATCATAAATTTTGTGTTTCTAGTTCAGCTTTCGTCACTCGAAAATTTTACCTCAAAGAGGTATTTTATTTGATATCAATTGTTTTGGGATAGCAAATTTAAATTCAACGAAAATCCAAACAAAAATCCAAATGTTTTATTTTTCCCAAATAAATGGCTAAAAACTCTATCTATATCTAAATGATTTATTCAAATATCGAGCCCTAACCGCCAAAAGGGCGTAAGCGACAAAATGTTCGATTTCCTTTTTTTTACAGAAATCGATTACTTACCACTATACTTACCAGCTGTCAAAATTTCAAAGTCCTACGAAGAACTTTTACCAAGTTATAGAGAAAGAAATTTTGGCTTAAGTGCCCAATTGTGCTCTGTTTACATTTTTTTGTACACGCAGTGTCGGTTAAGTCTTTTTCTCCGTGAACAATTTTTCATTGCAGAGAGGGAACACTTTTGTGTGAAAATTTTGAAGTGCCTCTATTTTTTTCCAAATATGGACTATGTGCATACAAAGGCAAATACGTATTTTTGTAGTAGATTAAGATTTTGAATCGAAAGGATAAAAATATAATAAATGTTAAAATACATGGTTGTTGCAGAGCTTAACTAAAGGCGCACTCATTCCATACAGCGACACCGAATCTTCTGAAGAGTTAGTTGACGAGGACAATTCTGCCTTCGTTTCTTATGTTAGGTTAGGTTGATGTGGTAGTTGGTCCAATGACTAACTCACTTAGACCTTGGAGGTCCATTGTGATACCACTGTGAAACCTCAGTGATTATTCTGCACACAACCGTTTTGAAGCTCTGAAAAAGTGCCTACCTAGAAAGCCCGCTCTGCTCTTAGCTAAAGCTGGGCAGCTAAAGAAGAAGTGCTGAACTGTTTCTTCCTCATCTCTCGAAGTGTGCTCACCAAATAGCCAATGACCGGCTACACTAGCCATGTCCATCGAAATGTTCTCCATTGAGAGACTGAGCAGATCTTCGGTTTTTTCCTATCAATTTGCGGCCACAGTAGTCTAGTTGTTGTACAAGTACCCTCGCCTAACCCCGACCAATTGGCCCCGTGAATTATGTTATTTTTACTCCTTAATTTGCAGGTTGCCATGGCACGATTTCACACAGTGGAAGATTGATACCTGCCCCGTGCTCCAACCGTCAAATGATTGGAGACCGGTCTGCCCAGGACCTCCTTTACTCACACTGCCTCCTGCGTCGCTCCTATTAGGACCAGCCCTGTCGCTCAAGCCTCCTCTGCCTCTTAACAATGGCGGTCTGACCCCTGCCCAGCTCGAGGCTGAAGCTGAAGTCGAGGCCACCCCTGTCGGGTTTTTGGAGGACTGTACACCTTATTGATTTTTTTTTTTGGGAATTTCACTCATAATCTTGGTCCCACGAATATCGGACAAAGAAGGTCCGCTTGCACAGAGGTTCGTGTGCAAAGATAGAGCTAGATAAAACCGGGCTAGTTATTAATCTGGGTCCCCAGCCAGGCTAAACATCAGCACGGGTCGTCTAACACCTTGTTCCAACCCAGAGCCTTTTTCAAGAGGTTTGGTCCTTCGTTACCTCCATAGGCCACGATCAAAAACCATTTCCATATATTGAGGAGCTTGAGCAAATGACACTGATTTCTGATTTTCGCTGGACACCGTTCTGATTTATGCGGGTTCAGCCGGGGGATTTTCGCGTTCTTAAAATGACTCCAATAAGACAAAAAAAGGTTTTTGTTAAAGCAAAAAAATGTTTTTTTTTTTTATATCTCTTTTGGCTTAACCGCCGCAATTGCTTGCTGTAGCCTTTTTTTTGTGAAGGCAAAAAGGGCGTAAGCTACAGAATCACCTGTTTCGTTAAAGATGGACAAATGAAACCACCCGTATAATATACCTAACATCAATCTTAACTTTTTCATTAATCTACACGATAGTATCTACAGTAATTGCAGTGTAAATAAGAAAAAAAACGCCTACTGAAAAATTTACTTTTTGTCGCTTACGCCTTTTTTGCGGTTAGGGCTCGATATTTAACACTGAATTCAATTCCATTGAAACATATGTTTATTTTAAGAAGTTTTACTTTTATCACGAGTACATATGTATGTACAAATGTAGGTAATAATGTAAGCGTGTTCACAGGTTGGTTATGTGCGGGTATAGTTGCATACTGTGTACGTCAAATATCCCGCCCACGATATCATTGCATTCACACTGAATGTGTACATATATGTATGCTTACGTATGTACAAGAAAACAAAGAAACCAGAAAAAAAAAGATTTCTTATTTATTTAATTATGTATCGCGTACAGGGAAGTCAACTCGCGAGAAATTCCCCCGATTTGCAGGGAATTTCAGTTTAGGCGGCATAGGGGAACGGACAGTTTTTTGTGGGAAATTGGATATGTTACGTTTATAACTCAAAGTAACCAAATTAGACGAATATGTTAACTTTTAACCGTTTTTTGCTATTTGGAGCGACATTTTTTAAATTTGAATCGTAATATCTCCACAACAAGAGTTTTCCCAGATATAAGCTATATAACAAATGAAAGCTAAGGTCTTGGGCTAGACTTGAGGAATGNAATTGCATGCGTATTTGCAGGGAGTGAAACCTTTAGTGTTCGTTGCAAAGCTGAGGCACTTGTTCCTTACCTCGGGTGGGGGGTGAGGAATAAAATCGACTGACCAGTTTTTGAAAAAATTCTCGAAATCTATATTTTCAGCAGCCCGATTTTTAGTTTTTAGGCGGTAACGTTATGACATATTTATATTTGATAAACGCAAAAGACAGCATTAGATAGCTTGTTTTAAGGCCCTTCTACTGATATCGACATGAATGGTATGATATGAGTTGTACGGCCTCAGTGGTAGTTTAAAAAACTGCCTTTTTTCAAATTTCATGCACCAGCAACCCCCACAAAGGCATACGAATCGAAACATCCTGGAACAAAACTTTCCTAGCTTTTTTGGTACTTTAATTCCTGAAAGTTTGAAAAAAATTAAATGAAGGTACCTACAGACGCCACATACATACCAAAGCATCTTGTAGTAGAGACACGAACCAAAACACATTTAGCTCTATATCTTTCCAACTAGTAGCCGGAACTCAATATATAAGGTATCGTTTGAATGTATTAGCCTATAGAATAACACTAAATAAGTTGGATGTACCCACTGCCCCCTTAAACCGGCAAAAGCTTAAAAACGTTTTTTGATTCGCAACACTTTAGCCTAATTTTAAAGAATTCGGATAATCGTTTATGAAACTTGAATACTTTTTCTGGACACACTCTGCAAGGTTTTTCCAACGATACCTCAAACATGTCGATTGGACGTCTGGATAAAAACTTCCAAATCTCGTGTATATATGGGCGAGTCATTTCAGCATGCAACTGTGGCTGCTTTCGTCACTCGCGCGCACTGCCGTGCGCTGTGATATGGTATTGACTCAATTGTTGCAGCTGGGCATGAATCACGTAACTTTGAATAGGCACACAAGCCCTCAGTGGGTTAACGCATCGCATTAGCGGCGCAAAGGGAACCCCCTCACGGCATTACACCTAGCAGTAGGTTGTTTTGATTGCCGTCTTGGATGGCTATACTTCTATGGTGCGTGCATAAAAATTCGATTTTCTGCATGACAAAGCTGCAACTAAATAGCACTTTCATCGTGTTTTTCAACCATCCCTAGTAGTATAACGTATCGACGGCTGAGCGAAAGATCGACCTATCTCGGCAGCCAGTTCGAAAACGCTCTATCTCAGAAAATTTTTCAATAACGCTCTACTTCAGAATTTGATTTAAGAACGCCTTATCTCAGAATTCGGTTCAGAAACGCCCTATCTCAACTGCCGAAGCAAAAGTGCCCTATCTCAGCACATTTCCAATGTATTTTCGTTTGAGATAGGTCGCCTTTGAACCGAATTCTGAGATAGGGCGTTTTGAACCGAATTCTGAGATGGGGGGTTTTTCAATAAAATTCTGAAATAGGGCATTCTTCAATCAAATTCTGAAGTAGGGCGCAATTGAAAAGTTTTCTGAGATAGGGCGTCTTCGAACTAACTGCCCTATTGCAGGTCACCATGTTCCTGGG
>NW_016163639.1:10645-30268 GCF_001687245.7 Rhagoletis zephyria | reverse complement strand
GTCTAGTACGGTTTTTGTATATGTAACTGATTGAATTTATTTTCTTTGGTTTGTAAACGTACTATAAAAGAATTTGCGATGACTTGAATTGTTAATCTAATAAAAAAAGGCGTGAGTACTAGGTACTCATGAATTTTGATGTGTAAACATATGCGAACGGCAAAGCATAAAAGTACGTTTACATATAAATATATACCTTGTTTATACCGACACATAAAGCGCTTTGACCCAGTTCACTGCAATTCAAAACGGAGGCATAAACCAACTTTCAACACGCTCAGCAATTCAAAAGTGTATTGACTCCAATTTGTTTTCAAATCGCCTTTTTATTTTTCACATCGCACAGTGGCCAATTCTTGGAAAAACCTGGCCAAAATTCCAAAAAAATAAAATGGTGCATTCGTAGCATAACCATCTTATATTGTTAGGAGGGCTTAGTGCGTATCGTTATGAGACAACAAGTCGATTCTCTTAGCATTTAGTGTTACAGGAGATCGAAGTGACTGTTGCTAGCAATTCGCTCTAAACTTTTCGTAAATTAGAATTCTCTTGTTAAAATCGTGGTATTATCTTTAAAAAAAATAACAGTTTTCAAGCATCCGCTCATGGACATTGTAACCTAGAGTAGTAAAACATATTTTTTCATTGTCTACGCCATCTAAAAACTGACGTAAGACATAGATATTACAACGGATTGGATTTTCTATTTTCATATATTATATAATTGAAGTTTTTCCCATCCACTTGGTTAAACCACGCCCACAAGCCGCCACTGTAGTTTGGACATCAGTTTTTATACGGATTCTTCATTTTTTTTTGTTTAAAAGATTTAAATTATTAAAAAATATTTCGGTCAGATTTTGATGTTTTAAAGATTGATGTTTTTAGAATTTAAATGATGTGGGCCTCTCATTATTGAATGGGCACCCCTGCCAATTGAGAACTTTCCGGAGAAACCCAAGAGTCAAGGAATAAGGATATTAAAAAATAGCGGCTGCTTGTATCCTCGGCCCTTAATTTCAAGTTTACGTTTAAACCCACCAAAACAAAATCATAAACTGTCGTCAGATGCCATTAAATTATTATTGTAAATGCGGATGCGGAATTGCCATCAGTAAATAGAGATACGAGCTTGGATACTTCAATGACTGCGAGTCTGACAGTGTATAAAATTGTTATCTTAAAACTATATTCCTGTACCAATAAATATGTATGTCTTGTTTATTGATTCATTCAAAATCCCGCAGTTCCGTATAAATTTGACATCGAGATTTTTAGAAACAAACAATAAGACTTCGTTAGTGTTTGTCCGAGCTTCTCTTCCGATTTGTGGCGGCGCCTTGATGTTGGCGCACAAAGTGGAGGGACCAACAGTTTTACGCCGAATCCGAAGGGATTTTATTTTTATGAGAAGCTGTTCTTCTGGCTGAATAATCGGGGGTTTGCCATTGCTTGCCAAAGGGCGACTTTATTACAAAAAAACGTGTTTGTTTCTTATTTTTTGATGTTGGTCGGAAACTTGTTGACCCAGGCCCTGCGGAATGATAGCGTATATTGCTAACCGCTACATCACATTATATAACAAAAAGCGAAAACGTGACCTTTTTACTTAACTACTGTAGTTTTGCTAAAAATCTGATTATTTTAAGCGTACACAGCAGCCATTATGGATCCGCCATTTTGTAATTTCGAAATTTTGTGGTGAAATTAAAACCAGCAACCAAATAAAGACGAATACACAAGGTTTGATTACAATTGTACCACGCTTCGACTTTTGGCCAGCTCTTTCGAAAAATTGGCCACTGTGCATCGGTTAGAAAACAGGTATAAAAACATGGCCGGTTTTGTTTATACAGCCCGTTTTAAATTATAATCATTATTACAACAAATTTAAATTATTTCGGTCCACCGCGCAAGTTAATTACTAAAGAAGTATCGAATAAAAATAACAAGTTTAGTTTACTTTTGAATACGGTCTCAGTGAGTGGCTAAAATGAGATCGGTATAAACGCTTGAAAGAAATATGTCGTACGTTTAATAATATAGAGATGTAAGTCAAAATTTACGTTTTTAGAGATTTCCTCATACAATTAAGCTTGATAAGTAGAACATGTTCAGCTTAACAGATGGCTAAACTTCCCAAAGATGGCGAAGGTATGGATCTTTTCAACTGTCTTTTTGTATACCAACTATATGAATTGATCAAACTTTCATTGCATTTTCCCACACAAATTTAAATTTTGAAATACTTCTGTATATTATTAAACGTGCGATGTGTTGAATCAAATCGGTTTTTTGTTAATGCGTTTTTTCAGAGGTACAAACAAGGTAATAGTCTCAATAAAAGCTCGTTAGCTGTCAAATTGGTTGTGCTTGTTATTCACACAACTCGAGGAAGAGTTAAATTTCTTCTCTGTGCCACCGTGGTCACTTTTTTCTGCAACACATATTATGCCATTTAAATATATTTTAACTGAATATTTTATTAAAAATACCTTTACAAACCTCCTTACTAGCGTCAATTTTTGTGTACTTTAACATTTGAGGAGAAATGTCCTCTTCTTCGCAAGAATAATCGATAAAACTAGGTTGGACACAAAAAAGTTATCGGTTTAATCTGAGATATTTTTATATGTAAAGCTATTATTAGGCGATTCAGTTACATACATACAAATGTAGGTTAGGTTAGAAATTAAACATTAATTCCACTTAATTTTATTCATTTTGCTGATATAATTTTTTTATTCATTTTCATTTTTAATTCTTTTAATACACGAAATTGTGGGTATGATTGATAAAATATATCAACGACTATCATTCAAAGTTACGTGATTCATGCCCAGCTGCAACAATTGAGTCAATACCATATCACAGCGCACGGCAGTGCGCGCGAGTGACGAAAGCAGCCACAGTTGCATGCTGAAATGACTCGCCCATATATACACGAGATTTGGAAGTTTTTATCCAGACGTCCAATCGACATGTTTGAGGTATCGTTGGAAAAACCTTGCAGAGTGTGTCCAGAAAAAGTATTCAAGTTTCATAAACGATTATCCGAATTCTTTAAAATTAGGCTAAAGTGTTGCGAATCAAAAAACGTTTTTAAGCTTTTGCCGGTTTAAGGGGGCAGTGGGTACATCCAACTTATTTAGTGTTATTCTACAGGCTAATACATTCAAACGATACCTTATATATTGAGTTCCGGCTACTAGTTGGAAAGATATAGAGCTAAATGTGTTTTGGTTCGTGTCTCTACTACAAGATGCTTTGGTATGTATGTGGCGTCTGTAGGTACCTTCATTTAATTTTTTTCAAACTTTCAGGAATTAAAGTACCAAAAAAGCTAGGAAAGTTTTGTTCCAGGATGTTTCGATTCGTATGCCTTTGTGGGGGTTGCTGGTGCATGAAATTTGAAAAAAGGGAGTTTTTTAAACTACCACTGAGGCCGTACTACTCATATCATACATTCATGTCGATATCAGTAGAAGGGCCTTAAAACAAGCTATCTAATGCTGTCTTTTGCGTTTATCAAATATAAATATGTCATAACGTTACCGCCTAAAAACTAAAAATCGGGCTGCTGAAAATATAGATTTCGAGAATTTTTTCAAAAACTGGCCAGGCGATTTTATTCCTCACCCACCCGAGGTAAGGAACAAGTGCCTCAGCTTTCATTTGTTATATAGCTTATATCTGGGAAAACTCTTGTTGTGGAGATATTACGATTCAAATTTAAAAAATGTCGCTCCAAATAGCAAAAAACGGTTAAAAGTTAACATATTCGTCTAATTTGGTTACTTTGAGTTATAAGCGTAACATATCCAATTTCCCGCAAAAAACTGTCCGTTCCCCGATGCCACCTAAACTGAAATTCCCTGCAAATCGGGGGAATTTCCCGCGAGTTGACTTCCCTGTACGCGATACATAATTAAATAAATAAGAAATCTTTTTTTTTCTGGTTTCTTTGTTTTCTTGTACATACGTAAGCATACATATATGTACACATTCAGTGTGAATGCAATGATATCGTGGGCGGGATATTTGACGTACACAGTATGCAACTATACCCGCACATAACCAACCTGTGAACACGCTTACATTATTACCTACATTTGGTCATACAAATGTACTCGTGATAAAAGTAAAACTTCTTAAAATAAACATATGTTTCTGAGATATCTTTAATTAGATATTTTTAATTATAATCTTTTTATATGTAAAGCTATTATTAGGCGATTCAGTTACATACATACAAATGTAGGTTAGGTTAGAAATTAAACATTAATTCCACTTAATTTTATTCATTTTGATGATATAATTTTTTTATTCATTTTCATTTTTAATTCTTTTAATACATGAAATTGTGGGTATGATTGATAAAATATGATAAAATATATCAACGACTATCGCACCATCGTACTTCCAATTATTCATCAAAATAAATGTCATTTAGACAGATTGCAGTTAGCAATTTTTATGCAATTAATGATTGCAATCAAAAATTAATTGCAATCAAAAACTTATTGCAATCAATTTCTTCTAAATGATTGCAAATTTAAATTTTTGCAACCAAAATATAAGCAATCAACGTTAATTGCAATTAAACCAGATTGCAATCTTACGTAAAATATGCGATTGCGATCCAATTTGATTGCAATTTTTTACAGCCCTGTACTGCGCATCATTTGATAATATCGGAGAAATCCTTTCTTTTTAGTCTTCTTGCATATCTCGGGCTAAGACGATCTCTCGCTAGTTCTTGCTGGTGTTGTAGCGGCTATAACAACCCCGCCCATATCGGTTGATATCTCAGTCGTTGTCGTCAAGATCCACTAACGGCAGCCCTAAGAAGCGTGCAGCCTCCACTGATTCGGTCCACAGGGACAAAGCCGTTAGGGTTGTCGGGTTTTCCGGGCATGCGAAGAGATGTTTCGAATCGTGAGGGGTCTCTCCGCATGTCGGACACTCTCGCTAGTCGATTTGGATGGTTCATTATCCGTGCTGAGTAACTGGTGCTTAGCCCTCTTATGTCCTCATGCACCGTATTTACCTTAAGATCTTCGTGGATATTAGTATTTTTTATGTACCACGGTGCTCCGCATATGGCGCGTAAAATTTTCGACTGCAGTCTTTGAAGTCTGTTCTAAATGGAATTGCACGCTGTGCCCCATAGCCCAATTCCATATGCCCAACATGGTTTAATCATCATTTTAAAAATCGACATATTGTTTTCTTGGCTTAATTTAGATATAACCCATAGAAGGCTTGTTTGTTTTAGTTTCGCTTGAGAAATTTTATTTTCTATATGCTTTTTCCAGGTAAGTCTTCTATCTAGTGTCATCCAAGGTATTTTACACTATTTTTTTTGGTATAGCATTGCTGTTTATTTTTAGTGTGGGCAAGTTTCTTTCTTCAAAGTAAATGTTACCTGAACACACTTGCTTTCGTTAACCTTTATCCTCCAAGAACCTAGCCATAGCTCTAACTTTTTCAAATACTCTTGCAGCTTGCAAGAGGCTTCTTTAGGGTCTGAACAATTTTTATGATAGCTGTGTCATCAGAAAACGTTGAAATGGTTAGACTATCATCAGTTGGCAAATCCCGAGTGTATATTACGTGCAATGTGGGTCCTAGAACACTGCCTTAAGGGACACCTGCATATATTGGGTGACTTTCCGTTCTAAAGGAATTCTACCTTGCTCTGAAGTTTCTCCCCATCAGAAAGCTTTCCAGAATTGCATGCGTATTTGCAGGGAGTGAAACCTTTAGTGTTCGTTGCAAAGCTGAGGCACTTGTTCCTTACCTCGGGTGGGGGGTAACAAGTAATTCTTAGCAATGCTTGAACTACAAATACTCTTATTTTAAAATTCTTTACCCCTTACCATTGGTGGGGGTAAGTAGAGTCTAAAGAAATAAGAGGTTAGTACTTTCAATATTAAAATTTTTTGCCCCTTACCGCTGGTGGGGGGAAGTAAAACTTTAATAAAGAAAGAATAATAAAGACTATTAAATGCTTTACCCCTTACCGCTGGTGGGGGAAGTAAAGCATATAAAATAAAATTAAAAGAAAAAAGAGAAGAGGAGCGGAGAAGAAGAGTGTTATTGAGAGTCTTTACGATTCTGATCTGTTTATTAAATATTTTCCTTTTATATACAAATTCTAATTCTATTTTCCTTAACTAATTGTAAATACATATGCATGTGTGTGCGTGTATGTACATGTTGTTTTGGTATGTACTATTTACAAACCAACGCTTTGGTCTTATCATAATTTTAATTTTAATGCTTGCATTTGCGTCGGCTATATGTATACATGCAAATAATATCAATGCATTTTCTAATGTATGTATGGGTGTATGCATTTGCATGCGCGAACATTAGATTAAAAGAGATCAACGCATTGATATCTTATTTCGGTTGTGTACAAAATATTGACAGTTAAATGTGTTACAATTTATGGGTTTTTGTTCATTTCTCATGTTTATGTATCACAGCGCACGGCAGTGCGCGCGAGTGACGAAAGCAGCAACAGTAGCATGCTGAAATGACTCGCCCATATATACACGAGATTTGGAAGTTTTTATCCAGACGTCCAATCGACATGTTTGATATATCGTTGGAAAGGTCTTGCAGAGTGTGTCCGGAAAATATATTCAAGCTTCGTAAACGATTAACCGGATTCTTAAAAATTAGGCTAAAGTGTTGCGAAATAAAAAACGTTTTTGTGATTTTGCCGGCTTTAGGGGGCATATGGGTACACCCAACATATTTAGTGTTATTCTATAGGCCAATACCTTTCAAACGATACCTTATATATTAAGTTCCGGCCACTAGTTGGAAAGATATAGAGGTAAATGTGTTTTGGTTCGTGTCTCCACTACGTGATGCTTTGGTATGTATGTGGCGTCTGTACGTACCATCATTTAATTTTCTTCAAACTTTCAGGAATTAAAGTACACAATAAACTAAGAGGGTTTTGTTCCAGGATGTTTTGATTCGTATTCCTGTGTGGGCGTGGCTGCTGCCTGAAATTCTAAAAAAGGCAATTTTTTTAACTACCACTGAGGCCGCACTACTCAGTCGATTTTATTCTAGGTTTCCACAAGTCTAGCCCAAGACCTTAGCTTTCATCTGGTATATCTTATATCTGGGAAAACTCAAATTGAAAAAATTTCGCTCCAAAAAGGGTCAAATGGTTAAAAATTAATATATCCCTCTAATTTGGTTACTTTAAGATATAAAAATAACATACCCAGTTCCCCGAAAAAAATCGCCCATTCCCCGATTGCCACTTAAACCGAAATTCCCTGCAAATCGGGGAATTTCCCGCGAGTTGACAAGTTGAAGGATGCAGCTGTGCTAATCACTTCGTACATGTCTTGGAAACCACAATTTGTGTGTATTTTAGAGTTTTTTTCAGTCACATGCCGAAATTGTAACATTCTTCCCCATTTTAATTGCAGGTATGTACACAATATTTAACTATGCTACATGGGTTATCACCCACACTTAACCTACCTGGTACTTACCTATAGTTGTAAATAAATATGTATGTATGAATGCATTTAGTTCACCCAATGTGCCGCTACTACTTACATACATATGTATAAATTGCCACTGAGCAAAACTACTTGAGAAAAAATCATTAGTTTAATAGCACGAGTGCAACACCGTACACGTGATAGAAGTAAAACTTCTTAAAAAAAAGCACATGTGTGCGCCCCACACCCAGTAGAAATCTGAACAACAATTAAACTATTTATATTTATNAAACGTATGGAAAATCTTTTTTTATTTATTCGGAACGTTGCGAATTTCCGTTTACTGCTAAAAACACAATGAAAAAATAAAACAGAACTTTTGCAACGATTCGTATGAATAAAAAATATTTTCACTACGTTATATATTTGAACATACTGCCAAGGGATAAAAAGTGTTAATGTTTTTTCATATTAATATTTATTTTTACCTTCCAAATATTTACTTAAAATTTGTTGTGGGCAGGAAATCCAATCCAATTTACCCCAGGAGTTCCTCCACCTTCGACGTGTTAATTTCTTCCTTTTACGCCAAATCTANGAAATTCCCTGCAAATCGGGGAATTTCCCGCGAATTGACAATTTGAAGGATGCAGCTGTGCTAATCACTTCGTACATGTCTTGGAAACCACAATTTGTGTGTATTTTAGAGTTTTTTTCAGTCACATGCCGAAATTGTAACATTCTTCCCCATTTTAATTGCAGGTATGTACACAGTATTTAACTATGCTACATGGGTTTATCACCCGCACTTAACCTACCTGGTATTTACCTATAGTTGTACATAAATATGTATGTATGAATGCATTTAGTTCACCCAATGTGCCGCTACTACTTACATACATATGTATAAATTGCCACTGAGCAAAACTACTTGAGAAAAAATCATTAGTTTAATAGCACGAGTGCAACACCGTACACGTGATAGAAGTAAAACTTCTTAAAAAAAAGCACATGTGTGCGCCCCACACCCAGTAGAAATCTTAACAACAATTAAACTACGAGGCAATCAGACGAATACAGTTGTTTATTGTCCAAAGTTGGTACCAAGTTGATAAGTTTTTATCATTTCTCATATTTTTTTTTTTTTTCAATTTTTTCGAATACATATCATCCTTGATATCATCATATCCTTGATAATCCTTTTTCGCTTTATTCCGTATTCGAAAAACTATGTGTTTCAATGGACACATCGATTTGAATACATAATTTAGATTTAGAGAATATTTTTAGCAATTTATTTCAGAAAAATAAAACATTTAGTTTATTGTTTGTATTTTCGTCGATTTTAAATTTGCTACCCCAAAATAATTGATATCAAATAAAACACCTCTTTGAGGTAAAATTTTCGAGTGACGAAAGCTGAACTAGAAACACAAAATTTATGATATCAATGTCGTGACGAAAATTATATGCATTTTTTAACTGCCTTTCAAACGTATGGAAAATCTTTTTTTATTTATTCGGAACGTTGCGAATTTCCGTTTACTGCTAAAAACACAATGAAAAAATAAAACAGAACTTTTGCAACGATTCGTATGAATAAAAAATATTTTCACTACGTTATATATTTGAACATACTGCCAAGGGGTAAAAAGTGTTAATGTTTATATTATTAATATTTATTTTTACCTTCCAAATATTTACTTAAAATTTGTTGTGGGCAGGAAATCCAATCCAATTTACCCCAGGAGTTCCTCCACCTTCGACGTGTTAATTTCTTCCTTTTACGCCAAATCTAAGGAAACTCGCCTTGCATTTTTGGCCGTTTATGATGTTTATCCCACATTTTGCCAAACGGTGGGCTTGCCGGGGGCCTAGGAGTTTGCCATTTAACTGTATCAATGGTGTTATTACCCGTTGTGTGATCGATATTCTGTATCTCATCATTAACGCTACCTCCGCGATGACTACGCGTTGTACTGGTACATGTTCAAAGAATGTTTGATACTGGACTTTGTTTCAGGTTTGCTCTTTTCTGATTTATTTAAATTTGCTGTAGATTGGATGTAGATTTTACTGAATGCTGCTCAACGTTGCCCCGATTTTGAACTTCCTTGTCTGGAGATTTATTCAGTACATTTGTTCCAGTAGATTGAATGTAGTGTGCTCGTATATTACATCCACCGTTAAGCACAGGGTCAGTGATTTCATTATAATTTGCATCGACCTCGTGGACTTCCTCGCCTTCTTCATCATCATCGATTTCGCTTTCATCGCCACAATCTGCTCCTGCATTATCTTTTGTTGCATCTTCATACAAGCNTACGTTATATATTTGAACATACTGCCAAGGGGTAAAAAGTGTTAATGTTTATATTATTAATATTTATTTTTACCTTCCAAATATTTACTTAAAATTTGTTGTGGGCAGGAAATCCAATCCAATTTACCCCAGGAGTTCCTCCACCTTCGACGTGTTAATTTCTTCCTTTTACGCCAAATCTAAGGAAACTCGCCTTGCATTTTTGGCCGTTTATGATGTTTATCCCACATTTTGCCAAACGGTGGGCTTGCCGGGGGCCTAGGAGTTTGCCATTTAACTGTATCAATGGTGTTATTACCCGTTGTGTGATCGATATTCTGTATCTCATCATTAACGCTACCTCCGCGATGACTACGCGTTGTACTGGTACATGTTCAAAGAATGTTTGATACTGGACTTTGTTTCAGGTTTGCTTTTTTCTGATTTATTTAAATTTGCTGTAGATTGGATGTAGATTTTACTGAATGCTGCTCAACGTTGCCCCGATTTTGAACTTCCTTGTCTGGAGATTTATTCAGTACATTTGTTCCAGTAGATTGAATGTAGTGTGCTCGTATATTACATCCACCGTTAAGCACAGGGTCAGTGATTTCATTATAATTTGCATCGACCTCGTGGACTTCCTCGCCTTCTTCATCATCATCGATTTCGCTTTCATCGCCACAATCTTCTCCTGCATTATCTTTTGTTGCATCTGCAGGCAAATATCTACTTTCTGCATTAGTTTGATGTGATAACTGCTTTCTGCGTACTGCTGCTTCAAACATGTGTTTTCTTGTTCTAACGTTTTTCTCGGCAGCGACCATCACTACTCTGTCCCACATTTTGCCAAAATGTGGACCTGCCGGGGGACAAACGGATTCTTGCATGGCATCTTTATACATTTTCACTGTGTCAGCTGCTCTGACACTTTTGGTGCACGATGCACTAACTTCTGGCAAGACCCATTCTTCTTTGGTATCCGCCTCTATTTGATTATTAGAAGTGCAAACTGTCCCCTCTGTAGTTTTGTTATTAATTTCTTGAGCTAATTTCTTAATTATTAGCATTTCGCTATCGCAAGCAGAACGCTTAGGATAACAAGAGAGACTCATAAACCTTTCCAAGGATTTCCAGAAACACTCCCGGTTCTTCCTCGGCAATTTCTTCTCTGGCCCATTTTGCCGGTCCCCAAAATCGAGATATTTGTGACAAAATTTTCCTTTCCAGATTTTTGGCCTTTTCAGCTTCACCAGATTCTCCCATCTTTTTTTCATTAAATGATTCTGTGTTCGTATGGAAAAGTTGCTTATGTCGAAAGGCTGGTTTTAGTATAAATCGGCATTCGCAGCATACGATTGCGAATGACTTACGGGCGCTAAGCCGTTAAACAACTTTTAGCAAATAAACGTGCAAGAAATAGTTCCGATACTAGCAAGTCAATATTCTTTTTAAGTCTCATTAAAAAATTCTTTGTCGTTTAAAAAATAAAGGGAATGCCGCATTATACTAAAGCCGGCCTTTCGACATAAGCTACTTTTCTATACGCACACAGATTTAATCAACTGTATATTATTTTTTCTTCTCCAAAAGAGCCGTTGGTGGTAATTGGTTTGGTCGCCTTGTTGACCTTGCTGTGCCTCGACTCTCAGCCGATATTTCCTCTTTTGGATTACAATAAATCAATTTTGCGCAAAGTTTCGTGCTTCAACGACTTACAAATCGGATATGCCTATACAATTGATAGGGTTTCTTTAATTTAATTGTGCCTATACAATCTATAGGGCTTTTTTTATTGTGCCTATAAAAATTCAGGGCTTTTTTGTTGTGCCTGTACAAATTCAGTGCTTTTTCTGTGCCTATAAATTTATAGGGCTTTTTTATTTTGCCTATATAATTACAGGGCTTTTTTTATTTTGCCTGTGCAATCAGAGTATTTTTTTTGTTTTGCCTGTACAACTACAGGGCTTTTTTGTTTTGCCTGTACAATTACACGGCTTTTTTTTGTTTTGCCTATATAACNTCTCATGTTTATGTATTTTACTTATCTTCTATTCTAAAGTGGACTGTATTGTCTGTGTGTCAATAAGTATTATTGTACGTAATTTTTTTACGTTCAGTTTTATTTCCCTGGCAGATGTATGCATACATGTTCAAAGATGTTTGAACATATTGCCGAGGGCAAAAANTTTTTTTATTCTGCCTATAAAATCATAGAGCTTTTTAGTACTGCGTCAAGACTCTTGCTGTGACGGCTTACATACATTTATGGACTAAACTGTCCCTGTGCCTATAAATTTATAGNATGTTATTACTCAGGCAGATATGTATCCATGTTCAAAGATATTTGAACATTAATTTGTATATAAGGCTATTGTGCCAGACTTTGTCAAATGCTTGAGAGATGTCCAAAAATACACCGGTGCAGTATTGCTACCCTTCGAAGGGTTTTTTAATACAAGAAATAATTCTATGAACTTGTTCTACGNGTAACAAGTAATTCTCAGCAATGCTTGAACTACAAATACTCTTATTTTAAAATTCTTTACCCCTTACCATTGGTGGGGGTAAGTAGAGTCTAAAAAAATAAGAGGTTAGTACTTTCAATACNACGAAAACCAAACTGATGTGGTGGTATTATTTGGTTACTTGTTAGTGAAGATTGTATTTTTTTCTATAAAATTTTTTCAAATATTTTGGAAAATACAGATATCAAGCTAATCGGCCGATATGAACTTTCTACCGTTGGATNGATGTGGTGGTATTATTTGGTTACTTGTTAGTGAAGGTTGTATTTTTTTCTATAAAATTTTTTCAAATATTTTGGAAAATACAGATATCAAGCTAATCGGCCGATATGAACTTTCTACCGTTGGATCTTTGCCTGGTTTTGGCACCATAATTATTTCCGAAAGTTTCCATTAGTCTTGGAAGTGCTGCAACTTAAGCATGTTATTAGAAATGATGTAACAAAAAATGTACGACAGTTTGTGGAAGCTCTTTTATCATTTCACCTGTAATCCTATCGTAACCAAGCGCTTTATTCTTCTGAATATCATGAACAATGGTGTTCATTAAATCTTTCTTTTTAACCCGAAGCGGATTTGTGGTAAGGCTTCTGGGGAGTATTGAAATATTGGAAGGATGAGAGCCTTCATTGGGTCAAACGACTTGTGAAAGATGACAGGCGAAAACGTTTGCTTTATCCTCATCATTCCTCGCACAGCTTCCGTTCTGAGTACGTAATGGTGCTTCTCGAAGAACGGGCCTCTTCGCATACTTCAGTGTTCGCCAAAGGGAGTAGTCAGTCTGTTACGAAGCAGACAAGGACTGAAGGATCGACTGCATACTTCTTTCTTTTTCCGCCTGCAACAAAATATGTAATTCCTTTGTGCAAGCATTCAGCTCCTGTTTAAGCTTAGCAGAGCGAATTCTTTGCCATTCCCTTCTTAATTTGCGCTTTTTACTTTACTTTTTTAAGAATGTTTGGGGTGTGCAGACCAGGGCAGTAAGAACTGCGATGTTTAATAGAAGGATTTGGGTTGCAATTTTTGCGGCCTTAACTATTATATCAGTGAAAATTTCAGATCCCGTGTCGATATAATTCTTGGTCCGAATAGGAATTTGCTGGGCAATGTGCGAACTGATATACTTTTTGTATTTTAACCAGTTTGTGTGCTTATTTGAAGTTTTTTTTTTGTTTTTCTTCATCTATATATATATATGTATATAAATGTGAATGTCTGTTTGTTTATTACCTTATAACTTTTGAACCACTACACGGAATCGCACGAAACTTTGCACACTTATTTGTTTTTACCCCGGGAAGGTTATAGGTATGGTTTTGTTTGCAAATATGGTTCAATTTTGCGAGGGGCGTGTATGTCCCATAGGCCTGCAAATTTTTAATCAGCTATAACTTCGGAAATATAAGTCATATGAACTTGAAATTTGGTACGCAGATAAATCTATGGTAGATGCTTATAGTAAGGTATATATAAATGACTTTGTAGGAGGGGGCATGGCATATCTCATAGTCGTGGAATTTTTAATCAGCCATAACTTCGGAACCATAGGTCACATAAAATTGAAATTTGGTATGCAAACATATCAAAGGTAGGTGCTTATAGTAAGGTTTATATGAGGNTCAATTTTGCGAGGGGCGTGTATGTCCCATAGGCCTGCAAATTTTTAATCAGCTATAACTTCGGAAATATAAGTCATATGAACTTGAAATTTGGTACGCAGATAAATCTATGGTAGATGCTTATAGTAAGGTATATATAAATGACTTTGTAGGAGGGGGCATGGCATATCTCATAGTCGTGGAATTTTTAATCAGCCATAACTTCGGAACCATAGGTCACATAAAATTGAAATTTGGTATGCAAACATATCAAAGGTAGGTGCTTATAGTAAGGTTTATATAAATGAGTTCGCAAATGGACGAGTTGCACATAATATAGGCCTGGAATTTTTTATCAGCCATATCTTCGGAACCAAAAGTAACATGACTTTTTTAACTCTTTTTGATATGCCTTTCGAATTTAAAAGACCCCAATTTCCAGTTCGCTTAGCTTTTGCAATGACAGTAAACAAGAATGCCTTACAGCAAAACCCGAAACTTTATCGAAAATAAAATGTATGATAATTGTATTGGAAAATGCATACGCTAACATAAATTTTGTCTCCGTTCGTTTGGCGATTCTACCGAACCGATTTCAAAACCAAGAACACCGTTGGAAAGGAATTTTTCCGTAGATGAGCAGAGTTTTTATGGTTTCACAATCGGTTGAAAATTACGGCCAAAACCGTCGTTTAAACATTTTCGTATTTGTGTATAGATGTTGCTGCAACATGTTCAATTTGACATGTTTCGCATGTTGTTTCACTTCACATTTGAAATTAAGCTTTGAAATAAAGATAAATATGAAGATGAAGAAATAAATGATAACGATGAAGTCAAAAAAAAGAACGCTAAAGTGAAGATAACACAGATACATAAGAATTAGGGTAACTGAAAGGGTAAGAACATTTCTTGAATTTATGAAGTGAAACTTCTTTACTGCAGTTGGTTGGTTGGGAGTAAATTGTCAAATTCAAGGGGAATAATGCACATGGAAATGGTTCTCAGCGGTTTATCAATTTTGAGAATAAAAACAAAAACAAAGATGCCTAGAGGTAGAGGCAAAAACGAAGATCAAAGTAAATCTAAACACTTTAAGGTAAAGGTGAAGAGGAATATGCAAAAGTAAAGATAAATATGAAGAAAAGGATGAGGATGAATATAGATATTGTTATCGATATAAAACTCGATATTTTTATCGATATAATAGTCGATATTGTTATCGATAAAATAATCTATATTGTTATCGATACTAATATTGATTAAATAACCGCTATTGTAATCGATATAATAATCAATATAATAATCGATATTGTTATCAGTATAATAATCGATTAAATGATTGATTTTGTTATCGATTTAGTCATCTATATTGTTAAAGATATGTACAATAATCGATACTGATGATTGTTATAATTATCGATGAATTAATCGATTTTGCAATCGTTGTATTTTTCTATATGGATATTGTTATTGGTATTTTTATCGACACAGTTATCAACAGGGCTATCGATATACTAATCGGAACATGGAATGTGATCACATTACATGACATCACATAACATTTTATCACATGATATGAAGAGACATAACATGGTATTACATCACATAATATGACATCTCAACACACGATATCACGTGACATGATATTATATGATATGACATCACATTATATGACATGACATCACATGAGTTGACATCACATGATATGGTATCGTATTACATGACATGGCATTACATGACGTGGCATCACATGATATGACATCATATGGTATGATATCAACAAAGTTATAATACCCCAGTGCACAAGTGCGCTAGGGTATAAAAATGATTTCAAAATATTGCTGGCCACTGTAACGAGAAAATGATGATGTTGAATTAAGAAAAAACGTTCAAGAAAACACTTTTAAGTAGTATTGTCAAAAAGAATATTTTTGCAAAAATGTTGATTTCATAAAAATTTTAATAACACAGTAAACACTTGTTTTTTTCGTTATTAAATTTGGTTTTACAATCAACTAAGTTACAGGCTTATAAGTGCGTGAAAGTACGAAAACCCTTTTTTTTTAACGGTAAATCAAAATTTTGGAGGTGTTTGGCAAATTTAATATTTCGATTCTGGTTTTGCTCGAAAGACCTACCAGAAAATATACATAACTTTCAGGGTATTGCTACTTTATGCTGTTTTGTAGCACTGTTATTAATAATAATGGATTGGCGCTTACACATATGTTAGTATTTGGCCGAGCTTCTCCTCCGATTTTTGGCGTGCGCATTGATGTTGTCACCCAAAGCGGAGGGACCTACAGTTTTACGCCGACTCCGAATGGCGATTGTATTTTTATGAGAAGCTGTTTTTCATGGTACAAATACACTCGGAGATTTGCCATTGCCTGCCGAGGGACGACCGCTGTTAAGAAAAAATTTTTTTCTATATTACGGTGCGGAAGCGCGTACTGCTTACCACTACACCACAGCGACCGGGCACTGTTATTACTTTTAATATAATAAGGTACAAATCATAAGTGGCTGCAAAATAGCGTTGTTTTTTTTTATTTCTTTTTGTTGGCGGTGCTGCCATATAAAAATTTTGTCGTGCATGTATTGTATGGTCGAAAAAATAAAAATTAAATAATAATTATTTCTGTTTAGTGAAAAAATAAACCACAATAACAATTGTGTTATGAAAACCAAATCACGAAATACACCCGAAACCAAACATAATGTACGTTGAAGGTAGGGTCGAGTACAATATAGTTCCTAAAGCCTCCATCGATAACATTTTGAATATGTAGCAGCAGCAGATGTGCTTAAGAGCGAAAAACACTCGACAAATCAAGCGAAATATCCCTTTGCTTACAGCTATTTATGTTGTGTGGGGTGTTTGTAGGTTTGATAAGCCGTTTGAGGAAAATGTGAACAAAAATCAATATATTTTGATTTTCTGGCCGCCATATTGACGTTTGATCAAACCGCCTAATTCGCAACGGAATGAGGACGCAAGAAATAAAAATCGAAGGAAACCAAACCATTTTAAATTGTGAACCGGAAGAAAACTAAAATTCTTTGCTTGAACGAGTCATGTTTGCATGGTGTATGGCGAAATGGGAAAAGTAGGTTTGACAAGCCGCTTGCGTGGTGTATTTCGCTCTTTATAAAACTTTGGAAAATGCTTCAAATATTTGCAAAGCGATTTAACAACTCTGTTGTGTAAACCATGGTTGCATTTGTTATTCGCAAGTATATCGAGAGAAAATTCCTCAACAAATACTCAAGGGCACCCGAAATTCCTCACGTTTCGAGGAATTACTCACAAAGTGGAAACTCTGCATATGTGTAAGCGCCAATCTATTATTATTATTATAAACCCTCCATTTTTATTTTACTAAAAAAACGATATTTTCGTACTCGATGCACTTATATATTAACACCGTAACTAATTTTCATCTGATTGGTGCTTAAGGAGGCTAAACGCAATGTGTATACCAGTGTGGTCGAGATCGGTGAAATAGTTTTTGAGATACACACACATATATTATATAAGTGTAATCATTATTTTGGCCGAAAAAAATCATATAATTATGATTATATGCCGATTTAAATTAATTCACTTACACTCGCTAGGATTATCGTCTCTGGTAAAAAAAATATAATTTGGGAAGCAAAATTTGCAATAAAATAAATTGCAATGTTAATTTATTAAAATCCAATAAAAATATGCGCAGTTGGTAATGAAAAGAGTTTTTGCTTTTATGGTAAAATTTAGAAATTCTTTATTTAATATATAAAATGCTAAGACAATTTAAAATTCGGAAAATAAGGGCTTTTAAGGTTTTTATATTACTACTTAGAAATTTCGTGACGACATCATAGCTTCTCGTTACCAGCTCCAATTTCGACTTTAACGCTATACTGCCTTGCATTCTTGGTCACAACGTTAACATGCAGTCGCTTCTTCCGAACATTAAAGGTGTGCTGTCGCAAGCTTTCATCGAAAAGGTGGCAAAAATATTAACAGAGAATTGTGAATGCGCGGCTACTCCTAGCATCCTTCGAACACCATGAGTTGAACGGTGTGTGGTGCAGTGACGCGTAGAATTGAGTCAACCGACAGTTGTGGGACTCTGCATTTCTTCGTGACCTGTAAATAAACGTACAATTGAAAAACTTTAGTACGTATTAAGATAGAAAGCAATTTTAAATGAAAGATTAAAATGATGATTTTGACATTGTGTGAGTGCAGTGGGCAGAGTGAGTAGCTTAAACCTGTGGAAAACGCACTAAAGCCGTACTGGTCAATTGCCCTCCGCTGCAACCATTTTTCGGTAGTTCATAACCAGTCCTGAATTCTATAGATGGGGTCTGGTTCGGCCCGCATCCCTTTTTTTATATTTCCGAACCAGTTCTAAAATCGACAGACGAAAAAAGTTAGAGATTGCTTCAAACAGCCTTTTTGGTTTTTCATGGTAGCGATTAAAATGATTATTTTGACATTGTGTGAGTGCAGTGGGCAGAGTGAGTAGCTTAAACCTGTGGAAAAGGCACTAAAGCGGTACTGGTCAATTGCCCTCCGCTGCAACCATTTTTCGATAGTTCATAACCAGTCCTGAATTCTATAGATGGGGTCTGGTTCGGTCCGCATCCCTTTTTAATATTTCCGAACGAGTTCTAAAATCGACAGACGAAATAAGTTAGATATTGCTTCAAACAGCCTTTTTGGTTTTTCATGGTAGCGATTATAAATCATTTTCAAACAAATGTGTTTTAAATTTGAAATCAAATTTGGTTGAATGAATGTAATTTACAGAGCTTTTGAAACCACGATTACATGCTTTTGGCTGTACACGAGCATGCAGAGGTGCTTGCTGTTATTAGTTAGATTATTAGATTAAACCATGGAAAAGCATCTGTGATCTGCACTAAAGCATATTTGAACGAAAAACCCACCTTAGTTACGATAATCTAGTTAAGGATCGCATCACATAAAATCACGTCACATCTTATCACGTCATCGTACCTCATCTCATCTACGTAAGTAGAAAAATAAAAGGATAAAAGCAAAGATGTTAAAGATAAAAACAAAGATGAAGACCAAGGTAAAGTTACCGATTTCAAAACCAAAACCACCATTGGAAAGGTAATTTTCTGTAGATGAGGAGAGTTTCTATAGTTTCGAAATTGGTTGAAAATCGTCGTTTAAAAATTTTCATATTTGTGTATGGTTGTTTTTGCTACCTGTTCAATTTATGCTGTTTCGCATTTTGTTTTACTTCGTATTTGAAATTAAACTTTGAAATAAAGATAAATATGAAGATGAAGAAACAAGTGAAAACGATGAAGACAAAAAAAGACAAAAGTGAAGATTAAGACGAAAATTGGGATGAAGGCTAAAATGGAGACAATGAGAAATACTAAGGAAGTTGAAATTTTTCGATAGGAATCGAAACAAAATCGGCCATAAAGTTTACTGAAATTTATCGAATCATCGAAGTTTATAATTATCGAAATTTATCCATGCTTATTAAGTTATCGCAACGTATCGAATTATTCAAACTGATCAATGTTTACTGAGTTGTCGAAATTTATAAACACAGAAACTTAGTTGTCCAAATTTACGGATAGTTATCGAGCTATAAAAACGTGTGGGATTAACGAAATTTGTCAAGTTAAAGAAATGTATCAAGTTATCGATATTTATTGAATTATCATTATTT
>NW_016163639.1:7465-10088 GCF_001687245.7 Rhagoletis zephyria | reverse complement strand
TCCGGGAACGCATTGGGTAGCTTACTGGAAAAACGATAATGAGATTGATTACTTCGATAGCTTTGGAAACTTACAGCCTCCTAAGCAAATAATAAAGTATTTAGGAAAAAACATTAACTATAACTATAATCAACAGCAAAGCTATAATTCATATAATTGTGGACATTTATGCTTAAAATTCTTATTATCAAAATAAATAAGTAATTATAAAACTTTCTTTTATTTCAAATTAAATTTTATTTGTTCTCATCATCAACATCAACAGGCCTTTCCATTCATATACACATATATATTAAATACTTAGCAATCAACTATGTGCACATTACTAACACACTTTTCTAGGGGTGGAGCATCTATATATGTATATACATATATACGTATGTACGTTTGTATATATATCTGACTGCATACCAACACACTTTACTAATTTTCGACATATAAACCACCTGGTATCGGATTTCTTAGAATTCCATCAGCGGTACACCCTGTGATCGTTTTCCGGTTCTGAATGGTTTCAGATTTCTCGGATTTCCATCAGCGGAACACCCTGTGATCAGTTCCGGTTCCGGAATCAGATTTGTCACCAGCGACATCTTGCGGCTTTTATCTGGGTTCTGAACTTGGATTATCGGCGACATTTTGCGGCGGAGCAGCAAAGCTTGCGGCAGAGCACCAGCAAACCGTATAGCGGTTTTGCACATGTGCAAGCAGCAAACCATATGCCGGTTCTGGACCGGTGGCACTGGTCCAGAACCGGCATATCTATACTACTTGTTACGTTTAGCAGAAGATTTTCGGGTTAGTTAATTTGAACCGTATAAGTTTTGCTACGTTTTAAGTTAGAAACCCGCTCCAAGGCTTCTAAAACTAGAAAAACTGTCGAATTTCGACAGTAACTGGCACTCTAGTATTAATAGATACTTTGAAGTATTAAAAAAATGCTGTGAAATTATATTAGAGTTATTATTCGTAACAAATTAGATAGTATTTCTACTATTATATAACTTATTGGAGATATTTTGACCTAAATAAAAACACCTGCAGTGCGAAAAAATTATTATTGCATTTCATTCCATAACACCCAAGTTATACAGCTGTCCTACCATATGCTGCTATTACGGCTATAGTAAAATTAGAGCAGAGGGTACAACATCTTTATATAAAGTATTTTTCATATTTGTATAAAGACGTAGGGTGAAACCCGCGGGTAAAAGCTAGTAATTAATAAGCATTGATAATGTTATGAGGCAAGGTGAATGATCTGAAGATAGATCAAATAATGCTTCAGTATTAACTCGGTGTAAAGTCAATAAGATCGGCTATATTTTGGGGGTGTCAGATATCCAATACGTTGGCTGACCAGTAGACAAGACGTCAAATCCTCTGTTCTTGATTACTTTAAATAGATTTCTACCCTTTGGTGTAATCAAACTAGATCCCCAAAATGTGGNAATCAATCTAGATCCCCAAAATGTGGGTTTGGCATTGTAATCTCCTGCTATAATAAACTTACTGCCAAACTTTAGGAGAAAGTCATTAAATTGTTTTTCTGTTATGTTATGACGGGGGGGGGGGCAGTATATCGCAGATACAGTAAGGCCATCCAAGTGGTCATCGATGTGTATTGCAGTGTTATGAATGAACTCATCACTTTGGGATCCTAATTCATAGTGATTTATTCTATTATTTCTATTAATTTGAAAGTTATTTAATTGTGTAAAGTGGGTTTCAGATACAAGCAAAACGTCTATATGATATCGCTCTAGGAAAATTTCTAGTTCGTTTTTACTCTAGGTTATCCCGNGCAAAACGTCTATATGATATCGCTCTAGGAAAATTTCTAGTTCGTTTTTACGTTTTTACGTTTCGAATTCCAAAAACAAATTTTGAGATTATTCATGGTTTAGCTAAAATGGATTGAAGTAATGGATTTTGATTTTTAATCCAATCTTGTACCATGCTCTGCATTGCCATCATTTGCTCCGGCATAACTTTCATAAAGTTTTTTATAGTAGCTTCTTCTAGGTTACTACTATTCTGACCAAAAATTGGTTGTGTCGGAGTAGTATTTTTGAGCATTTGTGCATATGAAGTAAAGTTATTAACAGTCATTGGCGCAAAGCGGGTTCTGGTATGGGGNAACTGTCATAAAGTGGTTTATAGTAGCTTCTAGGTTACTACTATTCTGACCAAAAAGAGCTTGTGTTGGAGGAGTATTTTTGAGGATTTGTGCATATGAACGAAAGTTATTAACAGTCATTGGCGCAGACATTGGCTTAGCGGATTCTGGTATGGGGTAGGAATATTTTTGGGAATTGTTTTCTCTTTCATTGAGATACAAACTGGACAACCTCTATAGTTAGCAGTGTGATTTCCACCGCAGTTACTGCACTTTTTGGATTTTGGGTCCATGTTTGGTTTCACACATTCCTTAGAAGTGTGTTGATCCTCACAGATAACACAGACAACAGGTAAGGTGCAGTACCGACGTTTGTGACCAAATTCCTGGCAGTTATGACATTGAACCGGGCCTCTACGCTTATGGGGTTCTTCTACGGAGATTTTACGGTGTAGAAGATATCGCAATTGATATATTTGATGCACTTCCCCTTTCTTCAGATTA
>NW_016163639.1:0-5678 GCF_001687245.7 Rhagoletis zephyria | reverse complement strand
GTTCGAATGGACACCGACGCTCCAGCTCTGAAAGTATTCAACTCGGAACCCGCTGGTGGTAGCAGAGGAAGAGGGAGGCCCCCACTGCGATGGAAAGATCAGGTGGAGAAGGACTTGGCTTCACTTGGCGTTTCCAATTGGCGTCAGTTGGCACAGAGGAGAAACGACTGGCGTGCTTTGCTGAACTCGGCCAAAATCGCTTAGGCGGTTACAGCGTCAAAAAAGTAGAAGAAGATCGTCTAAAATATTGCAAAAAACGCGATTTTTTGACACTTTGACCTCGTTTTTCTCAAAATCTGGCGCCGATGGAAACCGTATGCTTACTGACTTGTAAAGCTCAAACAGTCAACGACGTAACGTAGACGTAGGTTGACGCAGACACGATCTACCTTATGGGATTTGCGTGTTAACGAAAACTCACTCGGTGACGTTGCCGTTGCTTCTCTCTCTCTCTATCAACAATAAATTTGATATGCTGCTGNTAAATTTGATATGCTGCTACGTACGTCAATCTACGTTCACGCTACATCGTTGACTAACTGCGCTTGTAATCAGCACAAAAAAGTCTATCAAAAGCAGCTTTATCATTTGCCGCAACAAAATCACTGTTGCCTTGTTTAATTGTTGCTTATTATTAGGGATGTGCCGGGTATCCGGTAGACATCCGGAATCCGGTCTATCCGGCCGTTTTTTGGTTATCCGGTTATCCGGCCGGATACTGGCTAATATCCGGCCGGATTCCGGATATCGATTATAGAAGATTCAATTTAGAAATTTAACCCAGATTTTGTATTTTTGTAATCCAATTTAATAGTATGTAATAAGTAATCAAAGTTAACAATTTGTATATTAGTAGTTTTGACTTTCATCAAATTTGATTGTCGTTTGACATGTGCTGTGGACCGTGTAAAGTGCTGTTTGATCAAATTGATAAACAAAGTGAAAGAACAAGTGCCTGATAATTTAAATAAAAAAGAAGAAATGAGCAAGAAAAGAAAATAATTCGACTTCATTTTAGAACTAATAAATTATTTTAAAAATCTCCAAAACCTTTTTTGTGGTGATACAACTTCAACAAAAACTGAAATTTTATGGGTTTTTTGACGTGTTTAGTCAAACCATCTAAGTACACATACATATCTGTGCACAATAATTTAAATAAAAACACATAATTGAACAAGGAAAAAGTATACGACTTAGTATTAGTATTAACAAATGAATACAAAACTTTCTTAAGCTTCTCCTCAACTTCATCCAAAACGAAAAACTGAAATTTGATGGGTTTTTTGAAGCGTGTAAGTTAAACCATCTAATTACACAGAAGACAGTTTGATCAAACAATGTGACCATGTAAGGTCCATATAAGTACGGTGACCATCCGTCCTTTATTTTAAAGGACAGTGCTTTATTTTAACCCCCTGTCCTTTATAATTTTTTTCAAAATAAAGGACGCCTTTTGTCCTTTATTTCTTAAACTGTCCTTTAAATCAGCTCTGCATTTTTCAGAGGTAGATTTTTAAACACAGAATAAGAAAAAATNGTGTAAAGTGCTGTTTGATCAAATTGATAAACAAAGTGAAAGAACAAGTGCCTGATAATTTAAATAAAAAAGAAGAAATGAGCAAGAAAAGAAAATAATTCGACTTCATTTTAGAACTAATAAATTATTTTAAAAATCTCCAAAACCTTTTTTGTGGTGATACAACTTCAACAAAAACTGAAATTTTATGGGTTTTTTGACGTGTTTAGTCAAACCATCTAAGTACACATACATATTTTGCACAATAACTTAAATAAAAACACATAATTGAACAAGGAAAAAGTATACGACTTAGTATTAGTATTAACAAATGAATACAAAACTTTCTTAAGCTTCTCTTCAACTTCATCCAAAACGAAAAACTGAAATTTGATGGGTTTTTTGAAGCGTGTAAGTTAAACCATCTAATTACACAGAAGACAGTTTGATCAAACAATGTGACCATGTAAGGTCCATATAAGTACGGTGACCATCCGTCCTTTATTTTAAAGGACAGTGCTTTATTTTAACCCCCTGTCCTTTATAATTTTTTTCAAAATAAAGGACGCCTTTTGTCCTTTATTTCTTAAACTGTCCTTTAAATCAGCTCTGCATTTTTCAGAGGTAGATTTTTAAACACAGAATAAGAAAAAATATAAAAATGTCCCTTATAAAATATAATGAAAACCTTCGCCAGTTTGTTTCGCATCTCACTTAAGGGTTTCTATTTATTCGGTAATCTTTGTACAATCTATAAGCACAGGGAAAGTTGTGCCCAGGATCGTGTTGCACGCTGAGTTTCCAGTTGAACTGAAAAATATAAATAAACTTCCTGCTGCACAGTGGTTCAAAACTGGCATTTAGTGTTCGCAATTCACTGGAGCCTTAATTTTTCACTTAATTTAAACAATTTTTTATTTTTTTAATGAAAGTTCACAATATTTGTAAGACACCAGTTTAGCCTGATTTGTGAATTTTATTTGATTATATTAAATTTTTTAGAACAAAATGCAGAAAAAGTAGCAATTTTGAAGAAAATGTATTTTCCTGCTCCAGTTAATAAATATTACATAACAAAAACTAGTTGCAAACAATTGTATGGTTCTCCCAAAACGAAAAAATTACATAAAAAAAAATTTGTAAATGTTTTTTTATAACACCAAAATAATTTTCTTTGGTTTTTAGTAAAAATTGGTTGAAAAATGAAGGCTCCGATGGATTATGAACATTAAACTCCAATTTTGAACCACTGTGTGCTGTCTTCGTCGTGAAGAATGAATTATGGAAAACGCATCTTGGTAGCAAAGAATGGCGAGGTCCTTGAAAAGGATTAGGCTTAATTTTTCGCTACAGTAGGGGAACTTGTAAAATTAAATAATATAATTAACTGGTAAATATTTGATTTAAATTACGATATGGGTAAGGCAGTTTTATCATACAATTTCTATGTACGTATTCCCATATCATTTTGAAAAAAGGTGTCCTTTATTTTACGTTGGTTAATATGGTCACCGTACATATAGGGCATCAACACACATGTGCGATTCTGACGGTGCGAATCTGTTCCGAAAAAATTACAACAATGCCGCAACTATTTATTGGAACATTCACAGCTCTTCATTTCGTCGTGCCGAAATTGCAGACCTACGCGCATTGTGGAAGAATACAAGTGAGATATCTTAGGGTTGACAGATAGTTGACAGGGTGTTCAATATGGCGATGACAGTGTGAGCAATATGGCAGCCAATATGGCATACAACACCGAATGGCCCGAAGTTGTAAAACTACGACCCGAATGAAACGCTTCGTGAAAATCTAGGGTTGCGAAGGGGTATTTTGTTGGAAAATATAAAAGCCAGGATTTTGTGCAGCGCCGAATTTCAACAAAAGAGGGTTTTGTGTTCTCAAGATGAACAGAAAAGGGTTGCTGTGCTGTTTCGTTTTAAGCTTATTTTAATCTTAAGGGCGCGTATTCATAGTCCAGCAACTAAGTCGAAACTAACAAAGTTGCAACTTAAATTTAAGTACCAACTTAAAATTTACCTCTATTCATAGTCGCATTTCAGACTTCTACTAAGTAGTTTCGACTTAGTTTACGATATAGCACAACGAGTGTGAAAATGTACGATTTTTCTTTACGATATTTTGTAAAAATTACATTTTTATTAAATAATGTCAAGTTTGATCATCCGTTTATATAATTTTTATTTTCATTGCATGATTATGGAAAAGAATTAGGATCATTTTCTTGTTAATTGTGTGAAATAGCCAGAACGACCGCAGTGATGTGAAGTCGATGTTTATCGAAAGCATGCTGTGAAACATACAAATAGTAGATATCTAAATGTTATGCACAGATTTACTTTAAAAGAACTAGCGTGAAACTGACTTATTATTTGAGAATTTATCTAAATTATTCCAATTATAAAGTTGTGATGTAGCTTTATTCGAATTGTAATACGCATTTAATTTCATCTTCCGATTAAAATGGATCGATCTTTGTAAATTTTAATTGGAGATTATTCATTATTGTCAAAATCACCCTCTACCAACTTAATTTTTACATATTTCATCTGTTTTCCCTTAATTTGATAAAATACTTCTTCCTAGTTACGACTTAGTTGCAGCTGCAGCCTAAACTAAATTTTAAATTGGTACTTAGCCAGAAAATTAACGTAAGAAAACAAAACATCTTGATTGTTCAAAAGCAAAGAATTTGATGAAGATTGTTTTATGTTTGTTTATAAGATGCCATTTTTCACTGCGATTGCATCGCACAGATGTGTGCGTAATTGTGTTTTCGAAGTGGTAAATTCTGCAGCATCTGAAACGGTGCGGAGGTCGAGATGAACTCGAGCCGGCATAAAAAACAATATTGTGAAATTTATTAAGGGCAGCAGTCTACCGGATATCCGAATCCGGCTGTTATTTTTTACAGGATATCCGGAATCCGGTTATCCGGCAAAATCTATATCCGGCACATCCCTACTTATTATAAATTTTCAAATATGATATATTCTGTTTAAATTTCGTAATATAATTTTTTGATTTGTTTGCAGCCACGAGACATACAAACGTCAAACACCGCACATAGGGGTATTTCAACGGTTTTTTTTTTTTAGATTGGCGCTTACACATACGTTAGTGTTGGGCCGAGCTTCTCCTCCGACTTGTGGCGTGCGCCTTGATGTTGTCACACAAAGCGGAGGGACATACGGTTTTACGCCGACTCCGAACGGCGATTGCATTTTTATGAGAAGCTGCTTTTCATGGCAGAAATACACTCGGAGGTTTGCCATTGCCTGCCGACGGACGACCACTGTGAAGAAAAAACCTTTTTTCCATATTTTTTTTGCGATGTTGCTTTGACCTGGGCTTGAACCCAGGTGTTGTGGAGTGGAAGCGCGCACTGCTTACCACTACACCACAGCGGCCACACAACTATTATATAGTAACACTACTTTAGATCTATTTTAACACTAAAATTCAACTTTTTAGATGAATTTGAGGCCGCTGAACTAAAATATGAATCCATTTAATTTAACAAATAATTAGTTTTCGAGATATTAGCAAAAGTCATGTTTTCTAGGACCTTTCCTTCCTGTTGCTAGAAATCCGTGGGAATGTAAGGCGAACCCAACTATATTACATATTTCGGAATAAACATTTGTTTTCCTTTACATTAGTGTTATATAAGTGATGATTAAAGAAATAGTTTTGGGTATACAATCGTTTAAATTTAGATAAATGTCAATTTAGATGAATCTACGATATTTCAGTAAATATTGTATCCAAATTGTTAAAAAGTAGTATGTTAAGTAAAATTTTGGAACAAAATAGGATTATTATTAAATTTTTAGAAAATGGGTGTGGCCCCGCTCACTTATGATGAAATGCTCTATCTCAGTAACCGCTTCACTAATCCGCACCAAACACGGTACGAGCCTTGCTTAGGCTATATCTAACATAACTGCGATAACCACGCCCGCTTCCCATATAACAGTAATTTACAGAAAACTGCGATAAATCAATAACCACTGAAGCTAATTCACTCTAAATCGATTCTTGGAATAACCTCTTAGCATTAAACAAAATTATTATAATTTTTTGGATAATGGGCGTGGCGCCGCACACTTTCGACCACAAATGTATATATCGG
>NW_016163638.1:21073-35510 GCF_001687245.7 Rhagoletis zephyria | reverse complement strand
ACGGTACTAGCTCTTACTGCCAATATAGGAGTATTACATATATGACTAGCGGCGATGACGATACAACTTATTGACTTATTAGAAGGCCGACCAATTTATACACTAACTGGCCATAATGACAAAGTGTGCGCCGTCGCTTTCTCACCAGATGGTAGACATTTTGCTTCTGCGGGCCAGGATCGACAGGTAATTTCTGCTTTGTGTGTGAAAAAATTATATAATATACATTTTTTCTCTATATTCAACAGTTGCTCGTTTGGAAATCTAACTTGCATACATTTGATGTCAATAGCTTTCCCAACAAACAAGTCAGTTCTCAAAGAGTCCAAATTGATTTTAGGCATTCAACAGCTCCACATAACTCCGCCATAGACACACCAGTTGCTGGAGCACCATTTTGCGAGACTATCAATATGAGTTAACTGACATTGTGGTACACACATTGCTACATTCTAATGGTATAAATTCGACGATGTTGAGGTGAGCGAAAATGCACATTACAGCTTGTTCAGCATGTACCTGGGCTTGGGTACAAAGGAAAAGCAGCAGTCGTTGAAGGTGTGTTAATTATAGCATTTTATTCATAATTGGCTTTTAGTAAAATAAAAATATATTTTCTTCCATAATTTTTCAGCTGAATGTGCCCTTTATATTTGTGCAATTGTTTTAGATGGATACACTGATCCATCAATAAAATACCAGTATCCCAAACTAAGCAAATTGCGTCAGGTCATTTCGCATTTAACACTTTGCAGAGATAATTCTGACAAGTGCCAGAATTCAAATCAAAATGCGCAACCTTCCGAATCCACACAGAGATCCAAATATAAGGTGTGAGGAGTTAATACCATTATTGTTAGTGAAACGCTGTGATAGTAATTTTTCTTAAATTTCCATCCTTTTTTTCTTTTCACTCATCTGCAGTTACATTAAAAAGTTAATAGAGGACAAAGCTGTTGGTGAGGAAGGTGTCGAGCTACTGCAGTACTGCAGCTGGGAAAATCCACATTTCGCACGTGCCCCACTAACCGAAACATGAGAAAATTAGATTATGATATAACGACGACGAAAAGTGGTACCAGTAATAGATTATGAATGCTCCGTTTTGTATGTAAAATTTGAGTATGTAAAGAAATTTGTGTTCGTATGGAATAGTAGCTTATGTCAAAAGGCTGGCTTTAGTATAATGCGGCATTCGCAGCATACCCTTGCGAATAACTCACTGGCGCCGAACCGTTGAAGAAATTTTGGCAAATAAACGTGCAAGAAATAGTTCCGATACTAGCAAGTCAATATTCTTGGTAAGTGTCATCGTAAAATTCCTTGTGTTGTAAATAATAAAGGGAATGCCGGATTATACTAAAGCCAGCTTCCCGACATAAGCTACTATTCTATACGAACACAGAAATATAAATTTATGTATCTAAAACTGAATGACTCAAATCAAATTGGATTGCATTTGCATAATATATCTAATATTGGAATCTGTTTTGATCGTAAAAAATACAACTTGCAATCATTTAGATTAAAGTTTTGAAAGAAATTGATTGCAATCGTAAATTGTGCCAAAATTGTTAATAGCAATCTGCCTTAAACTTATGTTCCCCATGTAACGGTTATAAAATACGTTAAATCCGCACTATCTGCATTAACAAAAATATAAATTGGAATATTTAAAATAAAACGATTCATATTTATTTTCTAATAAGAATTGTTTATTTATTGAATGTATTTAATACTAATATAATGTAGTGGGTAATGTTTAAAAATGAATTCGCAATATGTCCGCAGCTTAGGTTGATTTGAAGAAATCCGTTTGAATTTTTCGAATTACATCTACTTGAATATAGGATAGGCAGAGTTGGCTACAAATGGTAGTTCCGTAAATATTTAAAATATGTTAGTTCATTCAATATTTACATCTGGGCCAATAAATAATAACAAATAATATAATAAGCCACAATAACATTGACATAACAAATATAGCCGAAAAACAAAGTTTCGAGTAAACCGAGTTTTTATAACCCCCATAAAATTCCGATTAATTTTAAATACGAAAATAACGATATTTTTTCATGTACCTTGTTTATACCTACACAAGAACCGCATTAACAAAAAACCGATTGGACTCAACATATATTTCTTTACAGCATGTATACCCCTGTCTTTATAGTGCACTCGATAAAGTCGTATTCAAAAGTAAACAAAATCTGCTATTTTTATACGACATTTTTATAATAAATAATTTGCGCGGGCTGTATAAAGAAACCAGCCTATTTTCACTTCACGTCAAATGAGTGATGCGTTTATACTTGTTTTCTAACTGATGTGAGAAACAAAAAACCGATTTGAAAACAAATTAAAGTCAATACACTTTTCAATTTCAACTCGTTTTGAATTAGTTTATGCATCCTTTTTGAATCACAGCGAACTGGGTCAAAGCGCTTTATGTGTCGGTATAGACAAGGTAATAGAGCCTTTTGATTCTTAACAACATACATTAGATATTTTATTTAACAAAAAGTAACTATACATTAAATTATTGTTTTATAAAAATATATTTTTTCAATTTAATTTTAATTTAGACAGTGGAACTATCTTCATTTTAAAAATGCTATCACATATTTTTGAAGATTTCAAAAAATACTGCAAAATACAACAATGAGCCTTAGAAATAATAAATAAGCAATTGCTTTTTCTTAAAACTTCAGACCTTTTACTCGATTTGTTCAAACAAATTTAAATAAAAGGTCTGAAATTTTAAGAAGAGGCAATCGCTTGTTATACCAGAGCGCACTTGTGTACAAAGTTATAACAATTTTGTCCACATAACGGTTGTTTGTAACAGGCAAAACGAATCGAGATAGATATAGACAAATGTATACATAAATGATCAGAATGAAAAGAGAAATCGATTAAGCGGTGACTGTCTGTCCGACCGTCCGTCTGTGCACACTGTAACTCGAGTCAAAATTGAGATATCTTAACGAAACTTGGTACGTGCACTTCTTTCGGGGGATGGACGGTATTGAAAATGGGCAAAATCGGACAATAACCACGCCCACATCCCACATAACGGTAATTTAGAGAAATACGAAATATTCGATAAATCAGTATATATTAAAGCTAATTTATTCAAAATTGATGCAACAATTCTTTACCAAGAAATACGTTTANAAAGTCAATACACTTTTCAATTTCAACTCGTTTTGAATTAGTTTATGCATCCTTTTTGAATCACAGCGAACTGGGTCAAAGCGCTTTATGTGTCGGTATAGACAAGGTAATAGAGCCTTTTGATTCTTAACAACATACATTAGATATTTTATTTAACAAAAAGTAACTATACATTAAATTATTGTTTTATAAAAATATATTTTTTCAATTTAANTAAAGCTAATTTATTCAAAATTGATGCAACAATTCTTTACCAAGAAATACGTTTATGATAAAATTTTGGAAAAAAGGCGTGGCACCGCCCACTTATGATCACATATACATATGTATCTCTGTAACCGTTCTACCAATTTATACCAAACTCGGTACGGTTATTGTGCTTGCCACATAAAAGCAAAACGTTAAAAATTATTAAAATCGGACTAAAATTACGGCTTTTCATATAACGGTAAATGTCAGAAATGCTTGAAACTTCAATATTTCGAAATTGAAGGACGCTAATTTACTCAAAATTGATACACCNATAAGGACGCTAATTTACTCAAAATTGATACTGCCCGGCTTACCATGTAGCGGTAGCTTTCGGAAAGGTGAAAAACATATATTCAATCATACACCCACCCTGTCGGAAACAACAACAACCAAAATGGAAATATATTTAATACTTGCGCCGGGTATTTAATGTTCGGCTCCGCCCGAACTTAGACTTTCTTACTTGTTTTTGAATTATTTTATATACTTATTTTCTGTCTCAAAATGGCTTCTCGGCCATGCGGTGGAGTAAATTGAACAACGAAAAAGAAAAATATTTGAATAGAAATTTGTTTAAGAAACCGATTTAGTTTAAAAAAAAGGAGATTGAACATTAATCATGACGATAATGCTTCATTAGACGCCAGGCCAATAACCTAAATCAGCAAACAAACATTCGTTTGCGGATGCGGAAAACGTCGTTCCAATTGTACGTTTGTCTGCAATTTCTTTTACTAATTATTGAATTAAATTAATTTAGTTTATTTCTACTTTCCGAAAATTTCCAATGGTGCTGATAGCTGCAAGGATTATTTAGCGATTTGGAGCATAATCAACACAATATACGCCAAGGGTGGGCAAGGCCGAGGCCGAAAAGATCCGCACGTAACTTCTTAATGCTACAAAGAGCCACACAAAAAAAGCAGAAACAAAAATTTAATTTTTAAATAAAATTATTATTAGAAATGAAAAACATTCATTTTATTAATATTATTTATAGATATTAAAGAAAATTCAAAAGATCCCTTTGGCCAAATTTTCAAAATCTGGTTTTTCGTCAGTTAAAGCCGTTCGTAACAGTTCTGTTAAATGTTGGTTGGTCAATAGGTACGTTCGTTTGAATCTCCAGTAAAAAATGTCCATCGACAAAATTCCGGCGATATATCATCTCTCCTCTAACAAGAGAAAAATATCCAAAATAGTAGGCGAACAGAAAATTTGCAGAAACTTGCAAGTTAGACGAACAGCAACACAAATTTTGTATACATAAAAAAAAGCATAAAATTGAAAACGTAAGAAACAAAATCCCGAAGTCTTATCCTGACACAGTTCACTGACTAAACGAATAATTACTTACTTCCTACAAGTTTAATCAGTCGCATTTTACTATTTTAACTTCCAAACCTTCAAATTCAATTTAGGGATTTGCGTAAATACCAACCAGCTGTTTTTGATCAGCTGTTTTCTTGTTGGCAATTTGCAGTTGGTAAAAATTTTTTCCAGCAGAAACTAGCAGCTTTCCCTCAAAATCAAGTGTCATTTTGCTCTCTCAATTTCCCCTACTTTGCAAGTTGTTTGCGTATGCGAACACAAAAAGCTGATAGTTTTTACAACTTTCAATAATTATCAGGTATGCGAATGCAACTAATTGGGAACGGTATTTTGACTTTACGACTGTCATTGTAGAGTACAAAAACTCACAGTTAAACGTTGTACCAAAAATTGAAAATACACGGAACGCAGCTGTTTTCAACAGCGGATATTTTAAATCTGGTACTTCTTGCCGGAATTCAAACAATAGCATAGCTTTATGTGGCATTTCCAGTGCCTCAACTTCTTTTAATTCCAAAAACTCCAACTCTTCTTCACTTTTCTTAAAAAGGAGTATTGTAAATTCATCCTCAATTATTTTACATAAAAAAGGGTTTATGAAGTATGCAAACGTACATTTAAATAATTTCAAATTGGACAATTTTGTTTCAATATCTGCTTTTAAATCATGTGTAATATTTGTTCTAGCCATGATGAAATATTATTTTTTTGAGATCATAAATAAAAAGACTTAGTTTAGTTTCAAAACTTAAAATAATTTCCGACAAATCAAAAAGGTTTTTATTTTCTCCTTGTTGAGACAAATTCAAGTTTTGCAAATGTTCCATCATATCGGTAAAGAACATTAAGTCAGAAAGCTAATTTTCGTTCTCCAATTGCGGGTAATATTCCGATTTCAATTTGCGTATGTGTATATAAAAAGAATAAAATATAAAAAAAAACAACACAATGGAATAGAATGTCCAGCAAAGAAATATGTATTTTTTAAGTTAAAAGAGCCAAAATATTCTAAGCCAAGAGAAAGTAAAAAAAGCCGCACTTTTCTAAGCAAACAGCCGCATTTGGCTCAAAGAACCGCGATTGCCCACCTTTGATATATACAAATACATATGTATTATTTCACAGATCCAGGGTCAGCATAGAAATACGTCACCAAAATTATGTAAAATTTAAGTAGGAATTATTTTTATTTACAACGTAAAAGCGATATCTGACCCAATCTGATAAGTATATTTCCCCTAAAGTTAACCCATTTTATTTACTTTGTCTATCGTGCAAATATATATTTTATTTAAAATTTTCAGATATGTACCTACATTAGACTGCATCACCAAAAAAAGTTGCGGTTTTTCCGCCGGGGTTACAGAATCTATTATATCTTAAGACGTCCACCAAAATATTTCGGAAAAATATTTAAGCGAGCTGGACCGATTTGAAAATACCTCCAAAAATGGAGATTTTTATGAATAAAAATAGTTTCTAAAAGAACTTTTTGAAAAAAGTCCCCTCAGATTACAAAACAGATTAGGCTTAAAAAATCTGCATAAAAATATTTAAAAATCTTTTCAACAGAATCGTAATAATGAGATTTTCTATGCTGTTTTTTTACTTTTTTTCAAAGATTGATTTAAGAAAAACTGAAATAACTGGGCGAAAACTATTCTGATTTAGACTTATAGGATCTCGGTAGAAGGGTATTTTCCCACTACTTTTATTTATGTGCAAAAAAGTCATCGTGTCCCATTTTTTTTTTTTCAAATACCAAGTTTATTAGAAACTAGTAATTTTTAGCAAAAAAAAAACCGACTTCAACTCCCATATAAAAAATATATATATCTCATGATCCGCTGATCGGATCTTAACCAGATTAGTATGGGACCACCTCTGAGACACTATCTTATCGAAATCGGTTGACGTGGTCCAAANAATCCGACGAACTGATAACCTCCTCCTTTTTTGGAAGTCGGTTAATAATAAAAAGGATGAGAAAACACCTTTCCAATGATACCTCACAAGTCTAAATCGGGAGAGTTTAAGTTCAGTTATTCAAGTTTTTCTTATACCAAACTTTGAAAAAAGCTAAAAACAGCATCAAAAATCTCATTATTACGATTCCGTTCAATTTTTTTTTTTAATTTTTTTTATATTTTTGTGCAAATTTTTTAAGCTTAAACCGTTTTGTTATCTGAGGGAATTTTTTCAAAAACATCTTCAAGAAAAAACACCATTTTTGGAGGTATTTTCAAATCGGTCCAGCTCACGTAATCTTAATATTTTTCCGAAATGTTTTGGTGGACGTCTTAAAATATAATAGGCCCCTATTATGAGTTACATTCGATCTTCGATTGTGGTCGAAAATGCTGATCGAACGAATTTTGATTTGGTATTATGGCGCTCATTCGATGAAGAATAGCGCTATTGTGAACTTCGCTCGTTTATGTTGTTCACAATAGCATATTTTTCACCGCTGAGAAGCTTTGTTTACAAATCGGGCAAACTAAATAGTGTGCTTATACATATTTATGTAAATTTGTGCAAATTAAAATGAAATAAAAAAGAAAGCAAGTTTATAAAAACGTGGTAAAAAATAGAACAACGAAGTTCTGGGGTTCAACGATTCGTCAGAGGATGAGAGTTTAGTGAACTGACCAGGAGTAGTAAATATTTAAGAGAGTTTAGGTGTAGTCTTTACAATATATTTTGACATAAAATATATTTAAGAAATTTGTCTACAGATTTACTAAAAACTTCCGACTATCTAAAGAGGCTTTTGTGAGCCAAATCTATTTAAAATATTTTAAAGCTATCCACAGCTCTATGATTTGTTCTCAGAGATCGTGCCAACTGAGTATTGGGATTTTCCTTCACAAGTAAAGCAGCCTTTCGAGCTTTTGTTTTGTATTCACGACGTTAAAACTGCATGAAATTGTTTAAAATTAGTGTCTACCCGCCAAAAAGTAAGAAAACAAATGCAAAATCTAACACTTCGCTACCCCATCGAAAGCAAAATTCTGTTCGACAGAAAATTCGATACTCAACGAAAATTTCGACACGGTTGCATTGCTCATAATACGAATTTCCCTTTCGATCTTCGATAACCAGCGAAGATCGAAAATCGAATTCAACTCATAATAAGGGCCATAGTTTTTATAATTCCAATGGAAAAACAGTGCCGACTTTTTTTTGTATGGGGAGTGATGCAGTCTAATGTACATATATTTTAAAATGTTTGCTTTAATTTTTGTCTTTTTTTAATATTTAATTAGATAAGTTAAGATTAAAATAAGCTTAAAACGAAACAGCACAGCAACCCTCTTCTGTTCATCTTGAGCACATAAAACCCTCTTTTGTTAAAATTCGGCGCTGCACAAAATCCTGGCTGTGATATTTTCCATCAAAATACCACTTCGCAACTCTGGATTTCACGAAGCGTTTCATTCGGGTCGTAGTTTTGCAACTTCGCGCCATTCGGTGTTGATTGCCATATGGCTGCCATATTGTTCACACTGCCATCGCCATATTGAATACCCTGTCAACTATCTGTCAACCCTAAGATATCTGACTTGTATTCTTCCACAATGGCCAAAACTTAGCCTTCGAAAAATGTCAATGACATAAGTTTCAAGTTTTTACTGGTTTTCGTTCAATAACTATTTCTGATTATTTTTTTATTCTCTAAATTTTACTCTCAATTTTGTGTTTAAACTCTCGCTGCTGGTACTTACTGGAAATGTTGTTGAACAAACTAATATTTTTTTTTGTATTTTAAATTGACAGTTCCAAAAATGTATTCACTTACTTGGCAAATTAGTACAAGTAAAAATTGATCCTGTAAAAATTTTGAACTTCACGTAAAAATCAGCTGTTATTTTGCTCTCACAATTTTCCCTTTTTACCGATTTTCTGCCAGGTTTTGCGTATGAAACCTCTTACGCATGATAATTCGTAACGATTGTAGCAAACTATTGCGAAAAAGAAACTATTGTCAGCTGTCCAATTGCGATGTGCATTAGGGCGGGTCGAAAATATAGTTTTTCTCAAATCCCTTGGTAATAGTGAAAATATATTGCATCATGAAGCTAACAACAATCCTGCAAAATCTTAGTCCTTTATTTTAATTACAAGAGCCCGCGCATCGACCGCCAAGTGACACACAGCACACCAGTCGAATAATACCAATTCCTGTTTAAAATTGTGGGTTCAGCAAACAGGTTTGGTGCATATTATTAGATAATGAATCAGTTAATGCAAAAGATCAAGTCAAATATCATTTATCGCAGCCCTTTAGCATATCGTTAATCTCAAACTTATCCTTTTTCAATAAAATTTTAATTGTTCTCTTGATAATTGCACTGACCTATAATCAAAAGATATAAAAAACAGCATTAATATTGCTGGGGTGCATTTAGGTCGTGGTTCCAAATATTCTAATCTTTTTTTTATATTAGCTGTAGTTTGCGAAATTTTGCAAATGTAGGAACGATTTCGATAGCTCTAATAGAAAAGCAATTATTTTCCATCACCGTGGAAATATTTTGTTTGTGGTAATGAGTATGGACGGGCTGAACGGGCACAACTTCTAGAAACACTAATTAGTTTACTTATGTTTATGCATACAATAAAAAAGTTGCAAATATAGAAAGTTGACAGAAATTTTTGTTCACCATTTTTTTATTCTTAAACATTTTTTTTATAATCTGATCGATTTTCATCATATTATTATCATAAATCAGTAACAGTAAGTCACGCCTTCAATTTGGTAATTATTACGTACCGATCGAGTAATATTTACGAAAGTTATATCGAAAAACTTAGGTGGATTTCTAGTTATTTTCTACAAAAATTTCTCTTAAATTGTATAAATAACTTTTAAATAAAAGAACCGGATTACAGAAAAGTGTGCCAGGTAGTGACTTTTTTCGTTCAAGCTGAATGCAAAGCAATATCGTCCAATTGGATAGTCCTCAAAAGGATTTCCCAGGATATGTATTAACATAACGGAATTAACTAAAATACTTATATCTAAACACTTATTGCACGTCTCCTACTTTCATATAAAGGCAAATTTAGAAACCGCGAAAAATGTGCTTCTTCGGTGACTAATGAAACCATTCCGCTCCAATTTTCAAGTCTGCATAAGACTGCACCCCAATTGTATTTTGTTAATGCTTGAAACTACTGTTAAGTTATGAAACGATTCCTAATCTTGGACAATACATGTTTGACTTCATTCCCCACGATTTTGAAAACTGGCCAAATCGGCGTGACAAAAGTCCATGGCCCTCTTAATATTATATAAACATCCGAAAACATACAAATTTTTGAAATAAATTTCGTCTCACTTTTTTACATTATTCACTTGGTTGCTGAAGTAATGAATAATTGAAAATTCATGAGGGAAAATTCATTTAGAATCAATTACACGGGCTAAAGATAAGTTTAAAATTAATCTTTCGTGGCCAATAACAATTGGCTTAGACCTAAGACAACATAATATTACTATTACAATATCGTAAAAAGTCTTTTATTTTCCCCCATAAAAAATCGACCCAGCCTAATCTAAATATTCATGTCAATGGAAATTATATTTTTAATTGATTTTTTGATTTAATGTGCTGTACGGAATCGATACGTTGAATGATCAATATCATTTACTAAAACTGCTATAACTTTTCTCTTTTCAAACCGATTCGTAAAAGGTTTGGGTCTATACTCTCGGAAAAACAGCATTTTTTTAAAAGACGGTCATACGAACATATCGCACGTTTAATAACATAGAGATGTAAATCAAAATTTACGTTTTTGGTGACTAAACTTCCCAAAAATGGCGAAGATATGTATGTGTATTTCCATCTGTCTTTTGGTATACCAACTTTGCGTTTACCCACAAAATTTAAATTTTGAAATAATTCGGTATATTACTAAACGTGCGATATGTACATATATTTCTAATTTAGCTTACCTTAGTCGCGTTACTTACTCGCGACGAGAACGCTTCGGACGTGCAGCCGCGATAGACGAAGATGGGCCTCCATTATCATTTGTATGGGTATTACCTTCAGCTAAGTTTGCAGGTTGTGGAACATTGTTTGGTACATGTGCAGTTGCATAGGTTGAAGTTGTTGTATGATTTCCAAGTTTATCGATTCCTCGTACCTTCTTACTGGCAACAGATTGAGCGGTTACTTGTAACGAAATAGCATGAGTGTTTAGTTTTTCCGCCAGTAGAAGATCCTTAAGACCCTTCATTTTTTGACTATAAAGCGTAATAATGGGTCGTTTAATCATGAACTCAAAAATGTCAACGGGTGGAGGCGAAGATGGAAGGGAAGAAGAGACAATGCTTTCACTTTCTTGCAACTTCTTTGTGTTGTTTTCCGATTTTTCGGCCTTCACGCTTGAATCATTTTCATTATTTGCGATAATTTTCAAACCGTTTTCAGCATTATTATTGCGATTACTCTGCCCTTGTTCCAACTGTTTTTTCTGTTCAGCGAAAGGCTCTCCTCCACCCTGTAATAAAAAAACAGGGTTTAAAATCTTCTCACCACACGCAGCAGTTAAATCCGCAAGCGTAGTCGTAATATCCGATTTTTTCGCATCCAACAGAGCTTTCTGAAATACATACCAGAAGGAAGACATAAACGAGATTTTCAAAATATGTGCATGGGTCATATTCACCTCCTCTGTTTTAAGGATATTATTATTCATACTATAAGTACCATCTTGATCGCTTTTGGTTTCAGTTATGGAAACTTCAACATGCGGTTGAACTTCTCTCACTATATTTTCTAAAACTTTTAGTGAGGTTGTTTCGGTTAGTGATGGGAACAATTGTTTTTTTGCTTGTGTAATTTCATCCTCTATAGGGACGTTAATCACAACTTGTGATCTAATATCATAGTCGAATTTCGTTATATTATTTACTAATGGCTTAGCCCAACCAATATGCAATATTGGTGTTAAGCTGTCTTCTTCCCATTGGCAAATGCCATCATAAAAACGCAATAGATTAGCAAAAGCTTCGGAATCGCGCAAAATACTTCTTCCCGAATGGCCCGAACTCTCCGTCTTCATTACGTGCGGTATCATCTCATTGGCAATGTCCAAAAGCTCTTTATAGATTTCCTCATCGTCACGGCAACTATACGTATATATACGTATTACATCTGCTGCATTGGCCCACGCGGCAAAAGCTTCACGATACTTCAACAGCCGATTATAAAAATTTCCCTTAAATTTAAATTATCTAATTTAAAATTTGGTATAATATAAGAAATGTCTCACTACGAACCTGGTAAGTGTAAGGATAGACATGATGGTTACGATAGTATCTGCGTGCAGACTGTATGGCCTCTTTATATAATTGCTCACAAGATATGCGTTTAGGTGTTGAACAAATTTCCTCCAATTCGCCAAGTGTTCCTACATATAAATGTAAAATATATTAAGTTGCATTCGATTTTTTATATACTAGGGTATACGGTTGCCACACAACTGTTTTATTTATCTAAAATTTGTGTCTAAAATACGGCCATGAATATATATGTGTGTGTATGTAAAGGATTTTCAGATCTTTGGGCAGTACGGTTAACGAATTTTTAAATATATACTCAAAATGATATCTTCAATGGATCTTAAGCGAAAATTAGTTTTTCGTAAAATTTTTGGAAACTGGGCGTGGCCCGCACACTTATCTTAAATATTTGTATCTCGAAAACCACTTCACCAATCTGTATATATCCGTAACAATTTTGATATACATACACATTGCGTCTGACCTTCTTAAATACTGTCTTGAAATTTTTATTTAAATCGGACAAATACCACGCCCTCTAGAAGTATCGCTAACATTGAGTTTTCAAAAATTTTATTTTTTTACTAATAACTCCTTAACCATTTAAGAAAAATGAATCACACAATAATTTAATGTTTCCTCAATGGATTTCAAACAACTTGATGTATACTTTATTTTTGTGCCTTCAATTTAAAAATTTACGTTTTTTTTTTTAGCGTTGAATCGCACGCACAACCAAAGTGGCAACCGTGCCATCAAGATCTCTTTCTCCTTCCTGAACGAAAGCTCATCCATGATGATTTTGGATTTACGAGGTGCCGCTGAAGTAAATTATAAGTGAAACCCCATATTTAGGGTTAGATTTAGAATATATATTATGATCGCTTGTCTTTTGGGATCATAATATATATTCTAAATTGGGCATACATTTTTGGTTCTCTGACAACCGCACTCAGAAACGTTCTTTAAGTTAGCTCTAACGGGCATTTATCAAACGATTGTTATATCTGTTAATTAATGTTTCCTCACGGAGTTAAAAGATAAAGGCTCATTAGTTAATGAAAAATTTAAGTATGGCCACATTTGCGGCCCTTTTTTTTGTGGCATCACTCACTTTTTTAGTTCAGTTTGAAATCAAAAATTCAAAAGTTTATTATACGAGCATTGCAAAAAACACATATAAGATTGCCATTGGGCCTCCCCATTCTAACAAGATACTAGCATATGAGACATGTTACCAGCATGGATCGGAAACTCGGCCTTTCCGACCATGCCCAACAGCTCGTTCGCAGTACGGAGCGGAAACTAGAGCTTTCCGCCCATTTAACAGCTACATAATTATGAAAAGAACATGGATCGGAAACTCGGCCTTTCCGACCACGGTAAACGCCTTTATTGACGCAGAGCGGAAACTAGGCCTTTCCGCCTGCTGTACATAAAGATAGACTGGAGACTAGGCTTCGCCAGCTATCCAACCCGAGGCTATAATGTACGTATAATTAATTAATTAATTGTACAATAAATTAATGTGTATAAAAGAATAAGGTATGTATTTGAAAATAAGTAAAAATTAGTAAAGAAAATATGAAAAATGTGAATGTATAGTATTAGTAGAAGAGCAATCAATTAAATAAGTTAATAATGTAATTGACAAGATTTTTTATATGTCTTAAAGACTGTCAATAAATAAATAAAAATAAATAAAAATCAAATATAAAAATAAGTATTTATGTACAAATATCATTTTTCGCTCACTCCCTCAGCAGTCGCAATGGCTGAGTGAGTAGAGCACTGGCATGCCATTCGAGAGATACGAGAACGAAAATCCTTCCTTTTCCTTTATTTATTTATATTTTGATTTGTATATTTTAGTGTTTAAAAAATAATTTTTTTTTTTAACTTCCTTTAATTTTTAGAAACAGTCTTCCGGCAACTATCTTAAAAGCTCTTTTCTGTATTTCTAACGACTAATTGGAAGATCTGCTAACGAGGAGGTCTTAGCGTTTTGTTTTATTTATCTTTTAGCAATAAGTTTTCTAAAAACTAAACGAAATTAAAAAAAGATGTTTGTTAAAACAATAAAAAGTAAAAATTTTAGGAAATAAAGGTAAGAAAGAAAAAAATGTATTAAAAATTAAATTTAAATGAAATTAAAAATAGCTATTTTTTAACAAAAAAACTTAAAAATTAAAAGAAACATAATAATTAAAAAAGAAAACGTACTCCGTTGCGAGGATTGAACTCGGATCTCTCGAATGGCACGCCAGTGCTCTACTCACTGGGCCATTGATACTGTTACAGTAACGTTAGCGAAATTGAAGTTTATTGAAAACAAACGACAAATTTTATAATCATTCGTTAAAAAGGTTAGTAATGGGT
>NW_016163638.1:18554-20535 GCF_001687245.7 Rhagoletis zephyria | reverse complement strand
TGTTCGCTGTTCTCTGTCCATGCGGGAAATGCATAAGTCGCTTAAACATGCTCAACAATCCCGCTTGATGCATCACCACTCCTCCGGAGTGGTTTTAAACAGCAAAAGCCAAAGCGCTACAAGCTGTTGGGGCTCTGTATGACTTTCAGCATACAGAGGTGGTACAAGAGCTACCATTGGCCACAGCGCCTACCCAATTTTTGAAGTTGAATCAATAACCAGTGCTCAACACTCCCGCTTGACGCACACCCCCAAAAAACTCTTGCAGAGTTTAAGCGGCAAAGCCACAGCGCTAGAAGCCGTAGGGACTCTGCATGACTTACAACCATGCAGAGGTGGTAACTGATGGTTATCATTGGTTCCGACGCCTACACAAAACATTTTTGCTTTAATACATTTTTATGCAAATACATTCATCCTGGTCCTGCCCTCACACTGAGTTATTCAATGGGTTTTCTTTACTTAAACATTAAATGCTGTTAATGAGTCATTAACTGACTCTGAGAGCGAATTTTTTCAAATCGTTACTGAGGAACACCGTAAGTAATCATAAAACGACTGTGAGTGTGGCAGTGAGAGTTGCACATAAATGTTTGGCTTTCTGAAAGTTGGGCATACAACTTATTTTTTAGGCAACTTCATTTATTTGAACAATTGTGTACAAATAACAAGTGAGATATTCTAGCAATAGACGTCACAGCTGACCTGTTTCTTAGAGTTGCTTATTTTGGTCTAAAACCTTGCTTTTTGATCTGATTTGCTTTAAATAGCCAAATAAAACTTAGTAGTATTTACTGTTCAAACAGTAACATGCAGGGTAGGCAAAAACTCCGGTTCCAGCGAGCGAGCGAGGAAACTCCTACTCAATGCCTAGTGATGGCACGATTAATCGAAAAATCGATTATAATCGGTTATTTTCATTCGGTTAACGATTTAATTGCATCGAAATTTTCATTTCGATTAATCGAGCGATTAATCTATTAATTTTCAAAATAATCGAAAGAAACCATCCAAAATTTACTACTTTACTTACTCAATAATGTATGAATCAAAATTACATAACAAAAATTTGGCACTCTAGCCACTCAATAATATTAGCAGCAATAAAAGTGTACACTGTACTCTAATTTTACTAGTTGTGATACTTTTTACATTCTCGTATTTTGCAAATTTTTAAACGATATTTTTGCAAAAAACCGCAACACAAGTTTAACAAAAGTAGCAACTAAAAAATCTTAACTCAGGTATACACATATTTTCATTTTATTTCCCAAATTCGGTGTTGTGCATTTTCTTCCATACAAATTATGTTCGACGCTTTTTTCGTATAGAAAAAAATTAGCAACACTGTCAACAACAAAAAAAATTGCCAAAAATTAACGGTAAGTGCCAGATACTTTAATTTTGCAATTTTTTATATATTTAATGGACGAAAAATTGCATACTGTGTAACGGATGGTATACTACATCTTTTTATTTATTGCTTCCCTTCGTTTTCAGTGTTAATGATTGTTTGCGCACTGAATTCATAGCGCAAGTTTCCACAATTTAATCACTGATGAAAATAGCACGTATCTATTCTTCTGTGCATGAGAATATACATACATACATATATACTTAACGAACACGCGGATGCGTGCTCGAAAAAAATAAAGTTGGGGGCCGCCCCGCGGCCCCAGGTTTCCCTAAGGATAGAAATAAAAAGCAAGATTAGCAGTACAAGTGTATATTTACCATTCGGCTCTCCAAATAAGAATGAATACAAAATATTACTTAAAGCTATCGCTAAGTATCTAAACGGCCCGAATTAATTGATTAGTTGCTGACGCTGCGCTTCCCACGATTTGCATTTTGGTTGCATAAAACCAATTGGTATCGCTTACGTTGCAGGTCAATTACCTGCACTGGCTATGCGCGTGTTTGGCGAAGTGCGGCGTCAGCACATTCGCATTAGTAAGTAGGTTGGCCCCCTTGTTAACTA
>NW_016163638.1:5327-16257 GCF_001687245.7 Rhagoletis zephyria | reverse complement strand
TTTTTTTTTTAACTTCCTTTAATTTTTAGAAACAGTCTTCCGGCAACTATCTTAAAAGCTCTTTTCTGTATTTCTAACGACTAATTGGAAGATCTGCTAACGAGGAGGTCTTAGCGTTTTGTTTTATTTATCTTTTAGCAATAAGTTTTCTAAAAACTAAACGAAATTAAAAAAAGATGTTTGTTAAAACAATAAAAAGTAAAAATTTTAGGAAATAAAGGTAAGAAAGAAAAAAATTTATTAAAAATTAAATTTAAATGAAATTAAAAATAGCTATTTTTTAACAAAAAAACTTAAAAATTAAAAGAAACATAATAATTAAAAAAGAAAACGTACTCCGTTGCGAGGATTGAACTCGGATCTCTCGAATGGCACGCCAGTGCTCTACTCACTGGGCCATTGATACTGTTACAGTAACGTTAGCGAAATTGAAGTTTATTGAAAACAAACGAAAAATTTTATAATCATTCGTTAAAAAGGTTAGTAATGGGTTTTCTTTACTTAAACATTAAATGCTGTTAATGAGTCATTAACTGACTCTGAGAGCGAATTTTTTCAAATCGTTACTGAGGAACACCGTAAGTAATCATAAAACGACTGTGAGTGTGGCAGTGAGAGTTGCACATAAATGTTTGGCTTTCTGAAAGTTGGGCATACAACTTATTTTTTAGGCAACTTCATTTATTTGAACAATTGTGTACAAATAACAAGTGAGATATTCTAGCAATAGACGTCACAGCTGACCTGTTTCTTAGAGTTGCTTATTTTGGTCTAAAACCTTGCTTTTTGATCTGATTTGCTTTAAATAGCCAAATAAAACTTAGTAGTATTTACTGTTCAACCAGTAACATGCAGGGTAGGCAAAAACTCCGAGTTCCAGCGAGCGAGCGAGGAAACTCCTACTCAATGCCTAGTGATGGCACGATTAATCGAAAAATCGATTATAATCGGCTATTTTCATTCGGTTAACGATTTAATTGCATCGAAATTTTCCTTTCGATTAATCGAGCGATTAATCTATTAAATTTCAAAATAATCGAAAGAAACCATCCAAAATTTACTACTTTACTTACTCAATAATGTATGAATCAAAATTACATAACAAAAATTTGGCACTCTAGCCACTCAATAATATTAGCAGCAATAAAAGTGTACACTCTACTCTAATTTTACTAGTTGTGATACTTTTTACATTCTCGTATTTTGCAAATTTTTAAACGATATTTTTGCAAAAAACCGCAACACAAGTTTAACCAAAGTAGCAACTAAAAAATCTTAACTCAGGTATACACATATTTTCATTTTATTTCTCAAATTCGGTGTTGTGCATTTTCTTCCATACAAATTATGTTCGACGCTTTTTTCGTATAGAAAAAAACTAGCAACACTGTCAACAAAAAAAAAATGCCAAAACTTAACGGTAAGTGATACTTTAATTTTGCAATTTTTTATATACAAATTTAATGGACTAAAAATTGCATACTGTGTAACGGATGGTATACTACATCTTTTTATTTATTGCTTCCCTTCGTTTTCAGTGTTAATGATTGTTTGCGCACTGAATTCATAGCGCAAGTTTCCACAATTTAATCACTGATGAATCTATTCTTCTGTGCATGAGAATATTGCAAAAACTGGATGAGCTACTCCGAAATCCGTGATTTATAATACTGTTTTGCTGTAGGTTTAGGTCATTATATAAAAAACATTCATCTTAAACAAGAATGAAAAAAAAGATATCCAACCCCATGAAGAATGAGCCACTAAAGCGAATGACGTACTTAGTTTTTAAATACAACCAACCATAAAGTTACCCACACTGCCTAAAGTGACTATATGGTATTATTTTTCACGAATCCTCAAATTTATTTGTTAGGATTTTCCAGATAGTAGTATTTTTTCTAAAATTAAAATGCTCAAGATTGTAGCTAATTTAATGTAGTTTTTGAAACAGCTAACAGATTTAAATTTTTTTATATTTGAACTAGTAAATTAGGTTTAAGTTAAGCCATGTTGAGTACAATCAGGTCAGACATACTTTAAAATTTGTTGAAGTTTTTAACAATGTCGGTTTTATATGCTAAGTAGGGAAATACTTTCATGTGCGCCTCTACTATTTGAAAGAAATGAATAATTTCCGAAGATGCTAACCTCTAGAAGGAATGTCGAAGGGTAGGGGAAATGTTGATTTAAATTTAGATTCTCTATGTTTCGTTCCTTTGTCAAATCTGTATTTTTAATGTTAATGTATTCAGAGTAGAAATTGGTCACGTCATGTTTCACTACTGTCTTTAACTTAGTGGCGACGCCTAAACGCGTACAAATGTTAAAATTAATAGGATTTTTCTCTATATGTATTAAATTAATGAAACTTACCAGTTAGGAAGTAACTACTAAATTTTGTCATTTTCTCCATAAAATCCATGCATGGAATTAAATGCAGTTTCCCCCGTTGTATTGCTAGAGGTCTAACTTAAAATATAGGCTNTTTTTATATACAAATTTAATGGACTAAAAATTGCATACTGTGTAACGGATGGTATACTACATCTTTTTATTTATTGCTTCCCTTCGTTTTCAGTGTTAATGATTGTTTGCGCACTGAATTCATAGCGCAAGTTTCCACAATTTAATCACTGATGAATCTATTCTTCTGTGCATGAGAATATTGCAAAAACTGGATGAGCTACTCCGAAATCCGTGATTTATAATACTGTTTTGCTGTAGGTTTAGGTCATTATATAAAAAACATTCATCTTAAACAAGAATGAAAAAAAAGATATCCAACCCCATGAAGAATGAGCCACTAAAGCGAATGACGTACTTAGTTTTTAAATACAACCAACCATAAAGTTACCCACACTGCCTAAAGTGACTATATGGTATTATTTTTCACGAATCCTCAAATTTATTTGTTAGGATTTTCCAGATAGTAGTATTTTTTCTAAAATTAAAATGCTCAAGATTGTAGCTAATTTAATGTAGTTTTTGAAACAGCTAACAGATTTAAATTTTTTTATATTTGAACTAGTAAATTAGGTTTAAGTTAAGCCATGTTGAGTACAATCAGGTCAGACATACTTTAAAATTTGTTGAAGTTTTTAACAATGTCGGTTTTATATGCTAAGTAGGGAAATACTTTCATGTGCGCCTCTACTATTTGAAAGAAATGAATAATTTCCGAAGATGCTAACCTCTAGAAGGAATGTCGAAGGGTAGGGGAAATGTTGATTTAAATTTAGATTCTCTATGTTTCGTTCCTTTGTCAAATCTGTATTTTTAATGTTAATGTATTCAGAGTAGAAATTGGTCACGTCATGTTTCACTACTGTCTTTAACTTAGTGGCGACGCCTAAACGCGTACAAATGTTAAAATTAATAGGATTTTTCTCTATATGTATTAAATTAATGAAACTTACCAGTTAGGAAGTAACTACTAAATTTTGTCATTTTCTCCATAAAATCCATGCATGGAATTAAATGCAGTTTCCCCCGTTGTATTGCTAGAGGTCTAACTTAAAATATAGGCTCCATTTTACCACAGGGAAATATATTATTGGAAAAGTTGGCGTGGCACCACCTATACATGCTGCATTTTTGACACCGCATATTTCTGAAATTCGGTACGGATGTATGTATATGAAATGAGTTCCATGCTCATGTAGAAAACTGAAGGTTATAGGAAACATGGGCGTGGCATCTATCCTATCTATACCTATTAGATACTAATATTATAAATGTGAAAGTTTTTATGTTTGTTACTCTATCACGCAAAAGGGCTGAACTGATTGGAATATTTGGCCCTAGATAGCTGTACTAGGACACGCCTGCTTTGGCTTTTAAATTTTGTGGTGATGTTTGTAAAGTTGGGAAGTGGTTCTCAACATGGCTTCACTTAAACCTAATTTACTAGTTCAAATATAATTCGATGCAAAATCTGTTCGCTACCTTAAAAACTACATCAAATTAGATACAACTTTTAAGTATTTTATTTTTGGAAAAATTACTACTATCGGAAAAATACTAACGGATAAATTTGAAAATTCGTGAAAAATAGTACCGAATAGTGTTAGGTCGCCGCCGTACCCTCACGTACCGCCCGGTCCTGACGTACCCTCCTGGCCCGGCGCACCCCGTGCGCCTGGGGGTGTACATAATGGTTTGTGGTCTGAGCGTTTTGATCTACTTATGTATGTTTGTATGGTGTGACAAAAATATAAATGTGGTCAGAGCTTTTTGATATTCGTAATGTGTGCCGCTGTGGTGTAGTGGTAAGCAGTGCGCGCTTCCACTCCACAATGCCTGAGTTCAAGCCCTAGTCAAAGCAACATCAAAAAAATATAGAAAACGGTTTTTTTTCTTAACAGCGGTCGTCCCTCGGCAGGCAATGGCAAACCTCCGAGTGTATTTCTGCCATGAAAAACAGCTTCTCATAAAAATACAATCGCCGTTCGGAGTCGGCGTAAAACTGTAGGTCCCTCCGCTTTGTGTGACAACATCAAGGCGCACGCCACAAATCGGAGGAGAAGCTCGGCCAAACACTAACATATGTGTAAGCGCCAATCTATTATATTATTATTATTAATGTGAGAAAATAAAAAAACACGTCGAGGGTTTATATTCAATACCCTCTGTCTGCAACCCATCTGGGACTTACCTGTCATCACTGACGTTAATTCTGAATTTGCAATTTAATTGTAAATTCTTCTGTCAAGCGTTATCCAGGGTCAGCATTAATATCACCGATGACAATTAAGTCTTAGGTGGATTTTTATATCAGAACCTAATTTTTGCGAAAAGTGCAGATAGAGGGTATTGAATATAAGCCCTCGACATGTATTACATTAATTTAATGGAATGTAGAGGATTGAAAGCAAGTTGCACATTACATATTTCTTTTCCGGTTTGGAAATGCTGATAAGAGAAAACACTGAGTAATGAAGGCTATTTTGTATGTATGTATGTATCTTTGTATGTCCTGGAACTTTGCAGTCAATATTTAACAAACTTCCCGATGAGCTACAGGCTTGAAACTTCAAACTTAGCTCAGGACTCGAGGACACTGCAATATAAAAGATGGCTTAATCCGCTAGGTGTCGTAGGAGTCGAGATATTTGTAAAACCCGCATTTATAGTCTGATTTGGTTCATATTTAGAACATATATTACTTGTATGAAAAGAAATAAATCCACACAAAAATTTGCCGATAGGTGGCGCAGAAGTCGAAATTTTTGGAAAAACCGTATTTATGATCCGATTAAGTTCACATTTAGAATGCATATTGCTTATATGAAAAGAAATAAATCCACACAAAAATTTGCCGATAGGTGGCGCAGAAGTCGAAATTTTTGGAAAAACCGTATTTATGATCCGATTAAGTTCACATTTAGAATGCATATTGCTTATATGAAAAGAAATAAATCCACACAAAAATTTGCCGATAGGTGGCGCAGAAGTCGAAATTTTTGGAAAAACCGTATTTATGATCCGATTAAGTTCACATTTAGAATGCATATTGCTTACATGAAAAGAAATAACTACGCAAAAAATGTTGGCAGTTATGTGGCGCGTGAGCCTATATAATTGAAAAAATCGGCATCGACATCAGAATATGTATATTACCTATTTAAATTTAAATATATTGAAAATTTTGTTTGTTAAGGTCAAATCTAGTACAACATTAATTGCAAGATTTCAAAAGACTAAAAAGTAGAAAATAAAATTATAGTTAAAAAACTAAAAACATGCTTTTATTACAAGAACTAAAAAGTATAAAGTAATTTATAGATATAGGGATTCCGTTTAAGAATAATAGGAAGTTCCCTAGCATGATTTAATTTAACTTTTTTAAATTAGCTAAAAATAGGATTAAAGTGATTGGCCCGTATTCATAGTCAAAATAAAGTCCACTGTAAAGTTTTTGCATTTTTTTACAGATGTCCCATTGAAAATTATGTCAAAAAGCCAAGATGAGCTAGTTTAATTTTGAGAAAAATATATTTTTTTTAATAAAAAAAAAAAAATTTTGTAAGTTTATTTATTTTTTTCAATGTTCAATAATTTTAAGAAGAAAAGGATAATATAATAGAAAAGCAAACCCGGTTTCTTTATGTACCTCTTTGAAATTTAAACAAACAATAATCACCATGGTTAAAATTCAAAAAATTAAGAAGCTTCCTTATCACAATAAACGACAAAATCAAAAACAGTTTTAATGCACAAAACAATCCAAACGGCAAATTATGCAACAACAAAATTCATTGTTTTTATTATTTTTAACCAATTTTTGAACCGCTTTCCAAGTCCCTTTTTTTTAAATAAGGCTGTTTAAACAAAAATAATTAAACGACAAAATCAAAAACAGCTTTAATGCACAAAACAAGCCAAACGGCAAACTGTGTCACAAAAAATTAATTGTATTTATTACTTTTAACCAATTTTTAAACCGCTTTCCAAGTCCCTATTTTTTTTTAAATAAGGCTGTTTAAACAAAAATAATTAAACGACAAAATCAAAAACAGTTTTAATGCACAAAACAAGCCAAACGGCAAACTGTGTCACAAAAAATTAATTGTATTTATTACTTTTAACCAATTTTTAAACCGCTTTCCAAGTCCCTATTTTTTTTAAATAAGGCTGTTTAAACAAAAAATAATTAAACGACAAAATCAAAAACAGTTTTAATGCACAAAACAAGCCAAACGGCAAACTGTGTCACAAAAAATTAATTGTATTTATTACTTTTAACCAATTTTTAAACAGCTTTCCAAGTCCCTATTTTTTTTAAATAAGGCTGTTTAAAAAAAAATTAGACTACAAAATCAAGCCAAACGGCAAATTAAGCAACAAAAAAATTAATTATTATTATTATTATTAATCTCTTAATTTCTTTCTTCTCAGTTTTAAGAAAATCTGACCAATTCTTTATATAATGTACGACGTCTATTCTTATATATATTCGGACAAGTTATCGGTCATACACATTTCTGCACAATGTGCGATTGTTTCAGACTGCGTAAACGCTCAGCTGCATGCATTCAGAAGTGCCTTGGAAGAATCACAAACCTAAGGAACATGAAGCATTTAATTTATTAAAAACTTTTAAGGACACAATGATTGTAAAATAGCAGAATACAAAGAACGATGAATTGGGACATTCGACATCAAACAACAAATTTACGCTAATTTTTAGTTAATTATCAGTTTTATTTTTAATATTTTTATTGAGCGTGGTACAATTGTTTATTAGGAAAAACGGAAATGTTTTATTTAGCATTTTTGATCTAATTTTTTTTGGCAAAATTACCAGAATTAGTGAATGTTTTCACTAAAGTAAGTAAGGGGATCACTTCTCACTTTTAAGTGGATGCAGATATGTTATGGAATAAATAGGAACAGTACATTCACAAAAAATATTATCATTCAAATGAATCCTTACCACTTCTTTTGGATACTCTGCACCAGATTGAATCCACCGCATCAACCATGAGGTAATAGTAACAGTATCCTGGCACTCGGAAATTATACTCGTTACAGCGCACTGTGCATTCAAAGTATAAAGAACTCCAAGGTATAAAAAAATACTTTTAGATTTTTCACTATCTACATGTATGATTTTTTTTGCTAACCCTCCAGTAGCATATCGATACAAAGCCGAGAATCTGTGCCTTTGATTAATTTATTGTAAAGGCGAGTTTGGTGAGGAGACCAAAATAATACTTTTACTGGGTCTATCCCAACTTCCTTGACAATATCTAAACCTTCCGAGTTTCTTTTAAATTTCGAAATCGCCATCATTGGATTCACGTCCCCATATTTTCTGTTCTGCGAGTAACACTTAGCTGTCCTTAAAATATTGGCATTATACAAATGCGGTGGAACTATTAAGTCATTTTCACTTATTAAAGCCTTATTAAAAAAAAATAGGGACTTGGAAAGCGGTTTAAAACTTGGTTAAAAATAATAAAAACAATTATTTTTTTGTTGCATAATTTGATGTTTGGCTTATTTTGTGCATTAAAACTGTTTTTGATTTTGTCGTTTAATTTTTTTTGTTTAAACAGCCTTATTTAAAAAAAATAGGCACTTGGAAAGCGGTTTAAAAATTGGTTAAAAATAATAAAAATAATTAATTTTTTTTTGCATAATTTGCCGTTTGAATTGCTTTGTGCATTAAAACTGTTTTTGATTTTGTCGTTTAATTGTGATAAGGAAGCTTCTTAATTTTTTGAATTTTAACCATGGTGATTATTGTTTGTTTAAATTTCAAAGTGGTACATAAAAAAACCGGGTTTGCTCTTCTATTATATTATTCTTTTCTTCTAAAAATTATTGAACATTGAAAAAAATAAATAAACTTTACTAAAAAAAAATTATTTTTTTCAAAAGTGAACTAGCTCATCTTAGAACGAAAAAAACGGCAAATTTTGGCGTAAAGCCTAGTCTTTTGTCTTTGAGTTTGGAGGGGTGCTTCGCTAGCTTTATATAAAGTTAACAAAACACCTTATATCTACAAAAATACCAGAGCGACAAAATTATTTTTTCCACAATTAATTAACGGCAAAAAAACGGCAAATTTTGACATAAAGCCTAGTCTTTTGTCTTTTAGTTTGGAGGGGTGCTTCGCTAGCTTTATATAAAGTTAACAAAACACCTTATATCTACAAAAATACCAGAGCGACAAAATTATTTTTTCCACAATTAATTAACGGCAAAAAAACGGCAAATTTTGACATAAAGCCTAGTCTTTTGTCTTTTAGTTTGGAGGGGTGCTTCGCTAGCTTTATATAAAGTTAACAAAACACCTTATATCTACAAAAATACCAGAGCGACAAAATTATTTTTTCCACAATTAATTAACGGCAAAAAAACGGCAAATTCATGGATATATGCGACATTTTTTTCTTGATGTTTCGCTAACTTTATGCACATGAACTTTTGCGTTGGCCAATGCAAAAGAGCGTTTAAGAGCAAAAATAGTCTTTAAAGTCAAAATTTTTAGTTTAAGTTGAAACCACTAAAGCGCAGTATCCTCCTCACACATAGACCAAGAATAGTAACGCTGTGATGCCATAGTGATGGCTGATGGCAGATCAACCTATCTCGGCAGCCAGTTCAAAAACACCCTATCTCATAATTTCGTTGAAGAACGCCCTATATCAGAATTCGGTTCAAAAACGCCCTATCTTAAACGAAAATGCATTGAAAATGTACTGAGAAAGTGCGTTTTTGAATCGGCACCTGAAATACGGCGTTTTTGAACCGAATTCTGAGATAGGGCGTTCTTCAACCAAATTTTGAGATAGGGTGCTTTTCCATAAAATTATGAAGTAGGGCGTCGTTGAAAAATTTTCTGAGATAGTGTGTTTTCGAACTGGCTGCCGAGAGAGGACGATCTTCCACTCAGCTATCTATATGGAATACTTATCCCTTTCGGTGTCATGAGCTTTGCCGATGGTCTTATGTCTACCTGTGAGATCTCTGCTAAGCATGCGTAATATTTTTCTATGATCTTGCAACTACAACATTGGTCCGATGTGTGAACCAATAAAAGTCGTTAAGAGGAAACTCAAGAGCCCGGATTGCGTTTTCCGTTGTAGGGGGGCAAGAATAATCACTGTCCCACAGGATGAACAGTTTTCCCATACATTAGCTAAATGAGTCATGTGATCTCTTGAATATCATTAAAATTAAGCAATTGATATACCTACGATGATCTTTTCTTGTTGGTTCGCCACTTTTGCAATTCGTGTTAAATTTATGAACTGATTTCTAGGTAGATACAAGATCGTATTTAGGGTGCATGATGGAGTCAGACAAAAGTGCGCTTACACAAGTTTGCGGTCTTTCCATCCATACTTAACCCTATCCTTCATTTAGCAATCTGAAACTAAATTCGTATAACTTAAACATAGGGCCAAAGCAGACCAACCACATGGGGTTTCTATACATTTCGGCTGCACCGCCATCCATTGGGTCCATTTTCTGCAAAACCATTGCTTACCATAAAATGAATACGTATTATGAATTTTAACCTCGACTCCAGTGCCACTCAGCGGGTGAAGAATTTTTCATCATACATATACATAGCTCACATTTAAAATTTGAACGAATTCGGTTAATAAATACGACTTGTATAAATAACTCTACTCCAGCACCACCTAGCTAGTTTTCTAGTAGCATATAATAAGACCATATATGTAAGGTATAACCTCCCAAAAATTTGACGGAACTCTATTCAGTGGTTTTTGAGTTTAATCCGAACAACGAAAACGGCCATCATTTTGTGTATATATAGCATTCGCACATTTATTTAAACCAAACGCAAATCAATTTAACCCATACGCAAATCAATTTAAGCCAAACACAAATTAAATTAAACCAAACGCAAATTAAATTAAACCAAACACAAATTAATATAACCCAAACGCAAATTAATTTAACCCAAACGCACATTAATTTAACCCAAACGCACATTAATTTCACCCAAACGCAAATTAAATTAAACCAAACGCAAAGCAAAAAGGTAACTATTACTATTATATGGTGTTTACATGAGGCGATTTTAGAGGTGATTAGTGTAATCAAAAGTTTGCTGTCACCCAAATTCATTAGAAGGCGATTAGTGAAAAGGCCGTTCACACCAAACGATTATTGCTTCCACCTAAAAGTTGCCTATGGAATCTTTGCATTCGAGAAACAAAGCAGAACAGCCACTCGCGATGTTGATCCGTTGCTGTCTCGCCAACGGCGTGTGAAGTAGGGATGCCAAAATATCAGGAAAATTGGGATCCCGGGATTTCGGGATATTTTTTAGGTAATCCCGGGATCCCGGGATTCAANTACGCAAATCAATTTAAGCCAAACACAAATTAAATTAAACCAAACGCAAATTAAATTAAACCAAACACAAATTAATATAACCCAAACG
>NW_016163638.1:0-5227 GCF_001687245.7 Rhagoletis zephyria | reverse complement strand
CTCCAGACCTGTGAATGCCGTTCTAGGCATACCACCCCCGGACACAGACGAGACGGAGCTTCATCTGCCTCGGGAGACTCGCACAACACTAGCACAACTTCGCTCCGGCTACTGCAGCAGGTTAAACTCCTACCTGAGTAGATTGAATGAGGATGTGCCGAATGAGTGTCCGGCATGCGGAGAGACCCCACATGACTCGAAACATCTCTTCGCATGCCCGGAAAACCCGACAACCCTAACGGCCTTGCCCCTGTGGACCAACCCTACAGAAGCTGCACGCTTCCTAGGGTTGCCGTTAGTGGAACTTGACGACCACGACTGAGATACCAACCGTCCTGGGCGGGGTTGTTGTAGCCGCTACAGCAACAACAACAACAACAGAATTGAGATATTGAAAAGGTTACAACGGAACTAATTTTAGTTTTTTTGTTGTAAATTTGTTGTGAAAAGAAAAAATTTGTAGCTTTCGTATTTTAAGAAAAAATAGTATGTAGTGCTAACTTGACACCATGCACCTAGTCGATAGAATTGAGATATTGAAAATGTTATAACGGCATTAATTGCAGCTTTTTTGAAGCTAAAAGTTACAGTTTTTTAAAGCTAAAAGTTACAATTAGTGGCATAGTAACATATTGGATATCTCCATTCTATCGACTAGGTGTATGGTGTCATGTTAGCACTACATACCATTTTTTTTTTTAAATGAGAGCTACAAATTTTTTCTTTTCAACAAATTTACAACAAAAAAGCTACAATTAATTCAGTTGTAACCTTTTCAATATCACAATTCTGTCGTCAATGGTGCATGCTGTCAAGTTAGCACTACATACTAAATTTTGTTCGAAAAAGGGTCAACTCATTTTTTTCCAGAAAAACGAAAGCTACAAATTTTTTCTTCTCACAACAAATTTTAAAGCTAAAAACTACAATTAGTGGCATAGTAACATATTGGACATCTCCATTCTATCGACTAGGTGTATGGTGTCAAGTTAGCACTACATACCATTTTTTCTTAAAAAACGAGAGCTACAAATTTTTTCTTTCCACAACAAATTTTAAAGCTAAAAGCTACAATTAATGCCGTTATAACATTTTCAATATCTCAATTCTATCGACTAGGTGTATGGTGTCAAGTTAGCACTACATACCATTTTTTCTTAAAAAACGAGAGCTACAAATTTTTTCTTTCCACAACAAATTTACAACTAAAAATCTACAATTAATTCCGTTGTAACCTTTTCAATATCTCAATTCTGTTGTTGTTGTGGTAGCAGCAGTACTCAACCCCCCGGGGTTCGGCAAGGGTCGTCTTCGTCCCTTCGACAAGCCTGAGGCCGAGAAAGCGGGCGGCGTCTATAGGCGCGGTCCATAGTGCTTCTGGTGTCAGGGTCGTGGGGGTAGAGGCGCATGCGAAGAGGTGTTGGGTGTTGTGTGGACCTTGCCCGCATGCAGGGCATGTGTCTGCCACTTCTGGGTTCAGCCGGGAAAGATAGCTGTTTAATCAGTGGCACCACCCAGAACGGAGTTGTGATAGGGTGCACCTGGTCTCTCTAGGCAGTTCGGCTTCGTCGATGTTGATGGGTGGCGGACGACCACCTAGAACGATGTTGTCGTTTCTGGTGCTATCTCAATTCTGTCGTCAATGATGCATGGTGTAAAGTTAGCACTACATACCAAATTATGTTCGAAAAAGGGTCAACTCAATTTTTCCAGAAAAACGAAAGCTTAAAATTTTTTCTTTTTACAACAAAAATTTTAAAGTTAAAAGCTACAATTAATGCATAGTAACATATTGGATATCTCAATTCTATCGACTAGGTGTATGGTGTCAAGTTAGCCTACATACCATTTTTTCTTACAAAATGAGAGCTCGAAATTTTTTTCTTTCCACAACAAATTAACAACAAAAACACTACAATTAATGCCGTAGTTAACTTTTCCAATACTAACTTGACGCAGGACCGTGGATCTACGGTAATTTTACCGTGGACCTACGGTAATTTTTCTCCGTGATCCACGGTAAAAGTTACCGTGGCGCGTGTAAGTAGACACTCCCTAAATTTTATGTTTCTGCGTGAAAACTTGAATTTGGACGAAACAAAATATCAATTAAATCGGCTGATTGTCAACGCGCGCAAGAAGAGGCAGTTGGCCATCTTTTCGCTTCGCGCTGCAGCTGCAACGATCTATGTCGCAGTCTTTGCGCAAAGCGAAGCAAGCGTTTTATTGGGTTTAGCTTTAACTGCAAGCTTGCATCGCCACATATACAGATACATTTCCCTAGTTTGGAATATCGTACTTACCTAAAGCCATGGGAAACTTTTTTAAATGACCCATATCGTACAGCACCCAAAGTAACTGTTGTTGCAAATCTGCTACTTCAACACAATCACTATTAGTTGTCATGGATATATTTATCGCAGTGGCAATAGCGGCAACTTCCATAGCCCTGTCACATACTACTGCCAAACCACCCAAATACAACCAAGAGCCGGATTCAATCCCTGCGGTTATATCCTGACCACGTTTATCTTCACTACCTTTACCATGCCATGTAACCTCAATACATTCATCATGTGTAGATCCAAATACAACCCACGCGTGGTCTTCCGATATAGCCAAATGTACATCACGATATCCAAGCATTTGGCAGCCTGCGACAACTGCGAGAGCTACACCGAAGCAGTCCAATTTATTGCCGGATAAATAACAATAAAGATTTTGTAAATGAGCACGATCTTTGTAACTACTTCTTATTAAAGAATGCCAAATGACATCCGAGACTTTTTTAATAACTTCGCGAGTTGCTTGGCGATTTTGCATTGACTTCGGCTTTTCTACTACGGATAGTATGCTTTGAAATTTTTTGTATAATCCCGAAACCAGTTCGTATGTAACAACAGGAAAAGGCACACTGTTGCTTTTTATAACGCGATTCGACGCTAAATAAGTAAAAAACCAAAAATTAAAATACTTAGAACTGCAATCTAGGCGCAAAATACCTGATATCCCTGCGCTTCCTGCTCCGCCCGCAAGGGGAGGTGGAGAAATAGTCGTATTCAATGTTGCATTTAACAGCGCGTGTTCAGCAGCTAAGGCAGCATCGCCTGTAGTTAAGGAGAGCTCTACATAACCTGCTACTATAGAAAGCAATGTAAGATCAGGCTCAATTGCTTTCCCCGAGAATCCATCCTCCGTGGATCGACGAAAAAAGCCCACCACGTCTTTTATGGATCTAAGCGGAAAATTACTGGCATCAACCGTCGAATGTTGTTCATTTTGACTTTCGGATTGAAGGCATTGGTGGTATAGATAGCTGTTTGGTTGGCCAACTGATGTATTAGCATTGGTACTACGAGTCGCGGTTGACATTGTTATGCAACGATTTCAGTTAAAAATGCTACAGTTGAATTTACGGCAGTGATCCGTCAATCTGAAATCTAGGGCCCCCACAAGTTAACAACCAACTTTTCCTGTTGCTGTATTAAGAGCTCCACTGGTTCGTTATTTACAGTTTTATTATTTCTTCAGAAGTTTCTACTGCTGTAATTTATTGGCTTTGTAAGCACATTCATCAGAACCAAGGCATTTGTGCATGCACATATCGCTCATTTGCTGCAAGTGTGTTAATCCAATAAATTAAAAACTCGAGAAATATAGTGAGATCTCAGTATATCCAGTAAACAAACTTAGCTATTTTTTTCACCAAGTTTGGTCCCCATAAGGGACTAGTGTTGCAAGCAACGCTTTTTCGGCAATTAGGGTGTTGTGCAGCTATTTAATGTGGTGAAAATTATTTAAGCACTGGAGAGATTTATTCACATGTAATTGGAGATAGGGCTGATAGATTTATTTTAAATAAATTGTGAATCTGCGAAAATATCTTTTCAGCAGATGAATATACTTTTTAACCTTTTTTCCGAAAATTTACATACAGGCTCGAAAATATGCGAGTAACATTACGTTTGTATAGTAACTTCTCCAGTAAAACATTGCAGCGAGAGCGTAAAAGCAAAATAGAGCGTAAAATTGAGAAGAAGAGAAAACTAGCAGAAGAGGTTATTGAACACAAAACTAGCAAAAACTTGCAAGAGAACAGTTGTTGCACTGCTTTGACAATCTGCTGTAAACATCTTACTATTTATAAATCAGTTTTAAACTCTTTGCTTTACACACAAGCACTTACACTGTAAGAATGATAGAATACAAGATTGCGCCGTCCTGGGCGTTGACATTTGTGTACCACAAGTAAACAAAGAATAGAGCGAAAAGAAGACCGAGTTGAAACTGCCAAAGCGGTTCACTTTACTGCGAAAAACGTGTTTTAATTTTGCTAAATGCGAAAATATTGCATTTGTCTTCTAATCTATTAGAGAACAGTGAACATATTAGTGCACTCCATTGCTTTGCAATTGAGCCTGCTTCAGCAAATGTTTTAGTGCACTTTCTTGCTTTGCAATTAAGGCTGCTGCAGAAAACTGCAGCAGCATCTCTCTGCGGGACTGATTACTTGCTAATGGAGGCTGCGTGGAGCAGAAACAAAATCATTGCGAGGAAATGCTGTTAATATAATAATAGAGAAACATTTCGGGAATGGCTTTGCCGTGCCATATGTACACAAAATGCAGCGGTTCGTCCCAGCGCTACACTTGCATCTACGCTTCTTGCATCTTGGCGGCTGTCGCACTTAAACACACAGCACTTCATTGTATTAGTTTTTACGCAGTCTTCAACTCAAAAATTGCTCACAAATTACAAATTAACACATTTTAAACTGATTTTTCACTAATAATTCATATTTCTCTTTCGCTGATTTGTAAACAAAGGTTTATTTACAAGTTACCACAACTGTCAAAATCGGCAAAACCAAAGTAGCGGTACCACTGACGGCGCCACCTTTGTTCGCTGCACCGTGCTTACACTGTCCAGTACATCATTAATATTATGATTTCCACTCATTTTACTTTTGTTTGTGCCAAGGCGATTCAATATAAGGTGATAGCAGGAGTACAAAAACAAAAATTTACATGAATTTTGTTTTTGCTGTGGCGGCATAAACTGTCAAAACCTGTAAGTGTGTGTAGAAATTCAAACAAAATTTTTCAATTTGATATCAGAAGCCGTGCGGCGAAACACATACACAAAATCAACTGAGCTAGTAACACCACTTTTATATATACTTTTGACATTTATTCTTCTTCTTCTTCTGCTAGCTAATTTCTGCTAG
>NW_016163637.1:20323-35514 GCF_001687245.7 Rhagoletis zephyria | reverse complement strand
GATCGAGTATACACGAAAATCATGCACCCGCTGCAGATGTCTGGTATATTGCCAGAACCCCAGATTTTGATGATTTTCACGAGGTCACTCGTAGTAACGCCAGTTGGCAGATCTAGTCACAACATTTCACAATTCTAAAAGAATTTTGTAGAATTTCACGAAAGGTGGCAGCCCTTGGCTTGGTCCGTCACCTTAGCATTCGTTTCTTCATTAATTTTACAATTCACGACAAATCGAACCGGGGCATTACTAAAATTATCCATAAATATTACTTCTTGATTTGGAATTTTAGGGTGGGTGGGTTTGATCTCTTCGGACGAGACAGCTAGTATAATTACGATCAAGTAAGATCGTTTGATCGTACAATTATACCGCACTGTCTCGTCCTCGAGATCAATAACTCGTAGTTATTTACAATCTCATGAGATTTGTCTAAAATGTTTTATTTACTTCAAAGTACTTGTTTATTGATTCGCACATTAAAAATGGAACCTGCCAAATTTGCTTCACTAACAATTGGTCGATGATAAAATCGGGCAAATGTCTCTGAATCTTTTGTCCATCCTGCAGCCTTACGGATGGTCTCAACATCTCCGCCATTCCTGAACGCCGCTGAAGTGGTTGCATGACGTGTACTATGTGCTGTAAATTGATGCAAGTCCAAGCCACTCTCCTGCATGGTTTGCTTTATCCATCTACTATTTGTTTGCGACGACGCTTCACGATGAGGCATTTTAAAAGTGATGAAAATATTTGTCTCGGTTTGAGTTCTCAAACTCTTTGTTCGGTCTAGGTATGCTTGTAGAGTCTTAACTGGGCCGATTCTATAATTCTCAATAAACATAGGAATGACCAAATTAGGTTGTATGCCGCCTACCCTCGTTGTTTTAATTTTATCAGGAATTTTTATTATTGCTGAACCAGCATTAAAATTTATATTTGAAATTATTATTTTGGATAAAGTTTGAACCCGTTGCGCCGTCACTAACGCCAAGAGGATAGCAAGCTTCTTAGAAAGACGATCAAGATCTAATTCACTGTTCGGTCCAAGACTTGTCAGAAAATCTATAACAATACTTGGGCCCCATGTCTGATCGTATTTGGGTCGTTGCGGTTTTAATACTGACACCTCTTTGCAGAATCTTCTAATTGTTGGATTTCTCCCAATATCCCACGTTGACAATAATGATATAGCAGATCTGTAGGTATTAAGAGTTCCATATTTATTTTTGCCGGTCGCTAACGGTGACAAAAATTCCAACACTGCCGACACCGTCGGTTCAAAAGGAGAAAGTGCCTTGATCCGACAAAATTCATCCCAGGAAATTATTGACTTACTGTACTGCTTCAGGGTGTTTTCTNCACGTTGACAATAATGATATAGCAGATCTGTAGGTATTAAGAGTTCCATATTTATTTTTGCCGGTCGCTAACGGTGACAAAAATTCCAACACTGCCGACACCGTCGGTTCAAAAGGAGAAAGTGCCTTGATCCGACAAAATTCATCCCAGGAAATTATTGACTTACTGTACTGCTTCAGGGTGTTTTCTGACAACGATGCTAAAATGTATTGCAAAGATTCTTCTGGTGCTTGTTTCTTGATGAACGCTTCCCTGATAATTTGCCTGCAACTAAGGTTAGCGACTTGCATGCGGGGTGGAATTCCCTTAAAGGAGAACGCAGCAGATGAATATCTCTTTCAAAGTAAATAGGTTCAGACACAAGTAAATCGTTAAAAAGTGGAAACCAAGTTTGGTACAACCAAAATGCCTTCTGCTTGGTCATTCATTATTTCCCTGATTACTTTTAGAATAAGCGCGAACGGAGGGAAAGCATAAAACTCCAGATTAGCCCAATCTGTCGTAAAGGCATCTATTTTTGTAGCCTCAGGATCCGGAAACCAAGAACAGAAAATTGAACATTTTGTGTTAACATTTGTTGCAAACAAGTCAATTCTTGGCTGGCCCAACTTCGCCACAATTTTCTTGAAAGCATAATCTGCCAGCTCCCATTCCGTTTCTTCTGATATTATGCGCGATTCTCTATCAGCTTCAATGTTTTGGGATGATTTAATGTACGTGGCTTGAATCCACAACTTTCTTTGTTGGCACAATTTCTTTGCTAAGTGCCGACAGCTTCGGATATTGTATACTACCCATTTTGTTTATATAGCTAATCGCGGTAGTTGTCTATCCTGAGTAAAATTTCCGCAGACTTTATGTCAGCAGCAAAGCATTTGAGTCCGTAGAAATCGGCTTGTAACCACCAACCATGCGAGTATTTGCCTGCGCATGAAATTTCCCAGCCAGAAAGCGAGGCATTGGAGAAAATTTCTAAAATAAATTTCCCTTCTCTGATGAGATTATTTACTGCATCGATGTTATTGATCCACCAATCAAGATCTTCGTGCAAGTAAGAGTCAATATGAACTTTTGGCTCGTAATCTCCGTTGCTTTTTCTAAGAGCTAAAAATTTGTGTCTCTCCAGCTGCTTTGTATAAAGCATTCCATATTGAACTGCAGGACAGGCTGCGATAAGGTAACCTATAAATTGAGCTAGAAACGTAATTTTCACCACAGACATTGACTTCAGGTTTTTTGCTGCTATTTTGATTTTTTCACGTTTCTCCAATGGAAGACTCATACAAAAGTTGTGTGTATTTACTACAAATCCTAAAAACTTGCAGATCGGAGACGGTTCTAATTGAGATTTTTGCCAGTTTATCCTGAAACCTAATTTTTGCAAAAGCGATGTCGTCTCCGCGATGTTTTTTTCTGCAGACTAAAGCTGAATCTCCTAATAGAAGCATATCGTCAAGGTACACGACTGATTGCCACCCTCTCGACCGTAACACCTTGACGACTGGTTGCATTACTCTGGTAAATATATAAGGAGCCACCGATAGACCAAAAGGTAAGCAATTAAACTAGTACAACTGTTTTGCAAACATAAATCTCAAAAATTTTCGGAAACTTTCATGAATTGGTATCAGCAAATATGCATCCTCAATGTCAATGGACGCCAAGAAAGCGTTTTTTGAAAGTATTTGTGTTACCGTTTTCCAATCCTCGAGCTTGAAATGAGGAGCAACAATAAATTTATTTAGCATTTTTGAGGTTTAAAATAAAGCGTTTCCCACCACTAGGTTTTCCAATTAAAAAATATGACGACACGAATTGTCCTCACTTGGGTTACCTGCACTAATTGCACCTTTCCTCAGAAGATTTTTAATTTCTGCCGCACAGTCAGCGATCTCCTCATCGTTAAAATGAGATTCATTGGGTACCTGACTTTGATATACACGTGAGCAAAATGAAATTTTATATCCAGCTATAACCTGCAATGCTATCCCGTCTGAGGTAAGTTGTCGCCAATGGCTTATAAAATATTTCAACCGCCCAGCAATTATGCATACCTTAACTAGCGAAGGTAGTTACTGCGATTCCTGCTGCGATTTCTTCTGCTCCGATGATGCCCTGTTTGGTTCCGAGATACATTGCCCCCTGTCTGGTAGCTCTTCATCTGGTTGTACTTCCTGACAGGGGGTTTCGAGATTAAATATTGCTTCGGCTTATAGCCTGATACTGGCTTCAGAGTTGCAGTTGTTGAGATAGCTGACGATGTCTTTAGCATGTATTTTCCTGCTTTCTCAAACGTTGAGGCTGTCTTGACCCGTTCGGTGAAAGATTCACCAAACAGGAGCGTGCCCACTGGACCCTCTGTTGCAACACTTTTGGACAATAAGGTTAGACCAGGCAATATAAATGAGTGCCGGGTTGTAGATAGCTTGCAATGCAAGTCTGTTAAAATCCTGCCTGCGTCTCCAAGAGTTGCATTAACGGCCCAATTTGCCTCATCTTCAGGGTCTTGTTTCAATGTTTTTTAAAACGCTTGACCCAAAGCGCTTAATGCCGCACCAAGCTAGTTTTGAAGCGCTAATTGAAAACTATCTCTTTTGAGAGCATGCGGCGCCAGTGTTAATTTCAGCTCTGGGTTTAAAGCTGGACCACCCAAGCCGGGACAGTTTTCCGGTATTGGATATTTTTCTAAAAGTTCTTCTCTGCCCTCTGGTGGTAGCCCTGCCCTTGTTGATTATGTATTTTGTTGTTATGTGTTTGCAAATTAGGCAATCCGTGCTACGTGCAACGGCTTTGCAAAATTTCGAGAATATCCCTATTGTTGTATAATCTAACTATCCATTATAAATTTCCAAGAATGTAAATATAATTTGCAAAAAGAAAAATACCATTATATTAAAGAATAAAAAAGTTATTCATGTTTAACATTGGGAGGCCTCATTTGGCCCACCCTGTATGTATAATCTCAAAAAAGTAATTTGCCCAATTTACATACATACATACAGTCAAAAATGGATGAATGGTGTTTCGTTTTTAATATTTACAAAGTTTTTCAAGTTTTTTCTATATAAACATGAACTTCTTAAGGAAGAATATGCGCAAGACCGTTTGCAAAAAAAAAATTATTAAAACTCAATGCGATTTTTTAGCCGCTCAAAACTGGCACTTATTTTACTAGAATTTTATAAGCTTCTTAACTGCTTACTCAAAAAATTTCTAAAAATTCTGGTTAAAAATCCCGAAATTTAGATAAAAATTTGTGGAATTTTTCTAAGTTCTGTATAAAGTTTGATGTATATAGTTTTTGTTAAAGCATGATACATATTTTTATAAACAAATAAAAAAAAAAAATTCCTTGAAAAATATTGTAAATATTAAAAACGAAACACTATTCATCCATTTTTACCGCCACTATACAAACGACTTTTACAGCGAGGCTTACCTTAGCAATTTAAGTCAAACATAATATTTTTTACATACAGTGAATCAATATAGTTTAGGTACACAGTTGTTTGCAATACGGGCAACTGTTTAAATACTGTATTTTTCGCTACTTTTTTATAAAAATATGGTTAATTCTACAACAAAAACTCCAAAAATCAGAGTTCCAACTTTGTGCAAAATTAAAGAAAATTGTTAAAATCTGCATTAAAATTTGTCGCTTTTTAATTACAAAAGTGCTAGGATTTGCCATTGATTTTTGAAAAATTTTTTTGTTAGCATGGCTCATTTTCTCCATATAAAAAAGTATCGAACATTATTTTATATAAAATGAGCGACACTTTCAACAAAAAAATTGTCCAACAGTTAATGGCAAGTCCTAGCTACTTCAGACTTGCACTTCATTGTACTAAAATTGAATGGGCTAAAAACTACATACTAAATTTTTTTTAAAGAGTCAAATTAAATAGTGCAGTATTTAATAAAAGTTTGCAGAATTTTCTTAATATTATGATATTTAAGAAATAGTTGTCCGTATTGCAAAACAATGTACTTAAACTTTGTTGACTGACTGTATGTATGTATATTTCACCTTTGGATCACATTTTTGTTTAAATATGAAGGTCTATTGAAATTTTAAATAAATACATATGAATTTTTGTTTTAATTTTTTGCAAATTTTTATTTGTTTAAGTCAACTATTACTGAGACAGGAAAAACTTATATCTGTATCACAACAGTCAGACTACTATGGTGGCCCATCGCAGAAACTAGCAAAAAACATGGGTATCCGCGGTATTTGAAAATTTTAAAGCTCAAGCAAATTACTTTTGCACTAAAGTTGAATGAATATTATTTGCGATTTATAGACGAAGATTTTACATCTAAAATTTGTACCTAGGCTAGGGCCTGGCAAGTCGGTGATTTGAAGTTGCCCTAGATACCTAGATATTTTGGCTATTTGCAACATATTTTCAAGCAGTCGCCTGTCGGACTATAGGGGCCGAAGACTCCCCTTTTTCTTATTCGAGTGATCAAAACATTTTTATAGGAAAAAACAAACATGAAATATAAGACCTAATGTAAGTTTGCGCAAATGTATTTACTCGCAAATATGTATGTATCTCTCAAATGGAATTTTATCTCTTAAAAAAATGCAGTGAATTGTTCGCCCGATAAGAAAATATTTTTGATAAGCTATCTTGATAAATAAAAGTGAATACATACTTAGTAAAAGCGCTCGTATGAACATACTTACATATTTATGTATATTAAGGTAGTCCCTAAATGTAGGAAGCCAATTTTTCCAAGCCTCAACTCCTACTTCGATGCTACTGTAGTCCAAGATATCATATATAAATTTTGGTCCCGATTGGAGACTGTTAAGGGGTGTCGCACAGGGGACAAAGTTATGTGCATGGTTGCCACTCGCCAACATTTTTTTCTACCAAAATCTCTTAAGAAAACCCTGCGGGGAAAATCTCTAGTTCAGAACTGGTGCGCTTCTAGTACATTTAGACCCAGTACTGGTTCGCAATAAATCTCTTTTGCATGCAAGCAACTGGCGAATTTAACATGGCGATGTCCTAGGAAGTGTCAATTGCCCCCCGCTGCATCCCTTTTTCGATAGTTCCGAACTAGTCCTAAATTCTATAGTTCCGAACCAGTTCTAAAATCTACAGACGAAAGAAAAAAGTATCATGATTTTTCAATGTTTTTGATTCTTCCGTGTGTGCGATTTTAAGTTATTTTGGAAGGAATGTGTTTTCAATTTGAAATTAAATTTGTTTGATTCCAGACGGTGCCAAGATGTTGAAATGTTAACACAAATTTTAGTTTTGTATTACCAAGCTATGAAAAAGCATCTGCGAAGCACAGAATAGAAGCGTATTTGAACGAAAAAGCCGCCGAACACATAGCTATGTAAAGTAAACAAGCCCCCCCGCTGCATCCCTTACTCCATAGTTCCGAACTAGTTCTAAATTCGATAAATAAGATCAAGTTCGTTCTGCATCCCTTTTTTTATAGTTCCGAACCATTTCTAAATTCCTCACTTTAGATATAGATTTCTAGTGAAAAAAACTGAAAAAAATTAGTTTTTTAAAAGTACCACTTTTCGCCGATTTTGGACTGGTGAGGATCTATTTCCTATCGGACTAATTCCTTTTTGGCGATAAAGACCTAGTACGGAACTAGAAATTTGATTCACTAGTCCGCGGTTTCCCTGCAGGGAAGTTACCAAAAGTTACCCAATCTTCACTACCAAAATCTTCACTTCTTCACTGAGAAAAAAACATACTGAATAAAACTGCTATATTCCATAACAAATGTGTATATACTTAAAGCCCGTTTCTGTGACTTAATAAATTCAATATTTTTATAATTTTCATTTTTTGATTATTTATCAAGAACTCCCAGTTCTACCACAGAAGTTTAAATCTATATTCTTGATAAATTATCAAGATTGAAAATGCTATTGGCAATTATACAAATTTTTTTTATTGGAAAATATTTTTCTTACAATTAATTGTTGCATGTGCCATTATTCTCATTTTCGTTGTTNAAGTCAAATTCGGTTTGGAGACAAACCGGTTTCGACGTTGTGCCAATTTCAGTGTCATTTTTTGTTCGGAATGTGCCGATATTTGCGACTCACGGAATAATGGCACCGGAACACAAAAAAAAAGTTGCGGGTGCTTTTAACCGCCCATTTGACTCGTATTCGAGTAAACTGCGAAAATTGCATTTTTTTTGCTATTTTTCGCTTTTTCATAATTTAGTGAACGTGTCAAACGGACCTTAGATTTGGATTCAGTGGGTCGAAATACATATCGATAGGTGGGCCCAGTAAAAAGCACGCGACATTTTTTTTTGTGCCGGAATAATCAAAACGATTTATGGACCTTACTGAAAATTGCCAGACGGCCAGTATTAAAATGTGAGATGGTAGAATTCAAAATTTATCGCAAAAATTCGAAAGTTGTTTTAGAAGTGCAGCCCTTGGTGCTGCCACTGTAATTCAAATATTTCCAGTATTCGAATATGAGATGACTCTAATTTTATCGAAGTAATTTTGTAGAAGTGTCAGTAGAACTGCCACTGAAACTCGAAGGGCTTTTATAATTACACACATGCAAAACATAATTCCTTTCTTTCTTGTAATGCAAATAGATATTTAGTTGCAAAAGATACCAAAATGAAATAAAAGTTACCAAGTTACCAAACCATTTAAAAGTTACCACTTTTGTTAGAAAGTTACCAATTGTGGCAACCATGCTTATGTGATATCTTCGACTTTAGTAGTAACGATTTTGGGTATTAAATGAATTTTTTTTTTAATTTTTTTAGTCTCCATAGAGGCATCTAGCCATTGACGCCTTAACCGTCTCCAATCGGGACCAAAGTTTATATTTGATATCGTCAACTATAGCAGTATCAATTTTGGGTATTAGATGAAAAAAAAATTATTTTAATTTTTGAGTCTCTATAAAGGAACCTGAACTTTGGCCCCTGTGTGTCACGCCTTAACCGTCTCCAATCGCGACCGAAATTTATATGTGATATCTATGACCGTGGCATTACCGATTGAGGGGGTGAGACTGAAAATCATTAATTCATTCATTTGATTTTTTTAAGGATCACCCTGATTTATATACAGTTCCACTCAGCAGAATAGGTTTAACATGATTTTCAAATTTAACAGTTTGATGCATGACTACATTGTCTGAAATTAGTTTTTGTAAATGCAGTTATAAAAACAGACCAATTCACAAACAAACGACACCACATTTCCTGTATCACTGGTTATATTTTGACGTTTTTTTTCGAAATGAATTAGAAAAAAGTTTTAATTTAATCGGAAGGTGGTTGGAAAGCTTCGAAATCATGTGGTATGTATAATTCCCAATTAATCAACTGTTTTAAACCTAATTATTGGAAAAATTGGACGAAGGAAATGCCATCCTGCAGGACTTGAGCAGCGTTGCCGCTTTGCTAAAATTTAAACAAAATTGCTTAAGTTTTTCCTCCGTTTTAAAATGTGAAACTTTTCTAAATTGGCTAAATATTTGTATCTAAATAGTCAAAAAGGATAACTTTCCTCAAAAATTCATAGTCAGAAGAGTTACTATTTCAATAAATTTGTTAAATTTATTTTAGGGAGACTGCCATCCTGATCCCACATAAAGTCCCAGCAAATGTTGCTCTACGCAATTCCCGATCTGCGGTCGTCGCATTTTCAAACCTCCGAGTGTACTTCTGCAATGAAATTGCTTCTCATAAAAACCACTTGCCGTTTGGAGGCGACCTAGAATTTTAGGTCCCTTCATTTGCGTGACAAGATCAACACACACATCATGGATAACATGATGCCAAACTCGTTTTTAGCATGCATTCAAAAAACGAGCGAAAGGGCAGATAACTATTATATTAGTTTGTGTTGAAAGCCTGTAAGAATGTGTAATAGTTTTCAAATTTAGCGACTGTTAGGCCCGATTTCAGATGGCCTTCTTAAGTAGAGATTGTTGATTAATTTCCACTATTCATTTTCAGATCATACATTTAGTCTGCACTTAAATGGCCAATTTTGCTATTTAAATATGAAATATGCAACCCTGTGTTTATACCAAACAACCAACATTGATTGGTAGGTTGTTTAGTCAATCCCACCAAATCCCACAAACAAACAAGCAAATGCAAAAACAATTTCAAGGAATAAGCAGCAGTGCTGTCAATTGCTTGGCATATTTAAACAAAGTTGATCTGAAACCCAACGAAAGCTAAATGACATTTAAACAGCAATCCACAATCAAACTTAAGTGTCGTTTAAATATTCATTTGAAATTCTTACTTTTGACGACAAAACTCAGCCTTAGAGAGCCCTTAATTACTGACTTGATTAGTTTTTTTTCTATAACCAATTTACCAAGCTCAGGATGAAACAAACAATAACTCCAAGCATTTTCGTTTTAATAAGACCCGTTAAATAAGTTGCTTAATTTTAACGGGATTTGTTAAACTCTTTGAAAGATTTTGTTAAACTTTATTTTTCGGGCGCGGCAACACTGGACTTGAGACCATCCATGTTAATCTGGCACTGACGGCACTGACTTAGTAAAAATGTTCAAAATTATTGCTTCTGGAATAATATTGCCAATATAAGGGAAAATAGAGTTTTATTTCTGATTTTGAAATCACATGTCTACTATTTAATGTTCTTATACTATTTGAAGTTCCTTTAAAATTCCATTCCGGTGGGATTTTTAGTCAGTGAAGTAGGATGACCACGCAGCTAATTAGTAAATACAAAATTGCACTCAATAACACAATAACATTTATTTTCGTCCTAAATGACTCCTTAATCAGAAATTAATTGCTTTAACCTATTCTGGTGAACGATAAGTTCGTTTGAGGATTTAACCCTGCATTTACAAAAACCACGTGAGAACATATTACCATGAAATTGTTAAAGATGAGAATCGTGTTGAACACATTCTGCTGAGTCGCAGTGTATATACGTATGTATGTATCTCTAGCTGGTCGTCTCCACAGGATAAAATTTATTGCTGTCCAGCTGTCATTTTGGTCGCTAGATATAAGGTATATCAGTGGCAATATTTGTGTGGGCTTTTTATATCTTGATATAAGCATTATTAAGATAGCTTCGAAAACGTATTTTTGCCGGATTTAATCGCTTAAAAGATTTAGAAAATAGNCTACTTTGTTCTTAACGAATTTGACATATTGACATATTTTTAATAAAATTCCACTAAATATGCCACACAAATATGATTTTTTGTATAAATGCAATTCATATGACAATCAAAAAACAAACTTTCAAATAAAAACAATCACAATTTGATAAGATTGAATAAATTTGCATATTTCAATTGTAATTTTCATTCAATTTTAACCAAATCAAATTAAACGTTTAAAATTTTGCGTGCACAAATACAAATACTGAGGATCAAAAAAGGGGAAAAAGCAATAGATTACACGGAAAAATATACTTTCGAAACAGCCCTAGTGCATATGTATATACATGTACCCAAACATATGTACGTACACACAAACATAGGTACATATGTACAACCATTCAAACATATCGCACATCGACTTCAAAAGAGTCACAACTCAAAATAATACGTTCGTCAGAAAATGCGAAAAACTATTTCGTAGCACATACTAATCATATGGGCAAGGGCGACTTTACCTTAGGTTTTTGTAACAAACTATATCAAAAATTTGCTCCAGCTTTTGCTGAAAGATAAGTAAAAGCTTTGTGTACATTTTTGGCGCATAATTTCAAAAATGCCAAATTTTGAGTTGTGACTCTTTTGAAGACGGTGTGCGATATGTACATATGTACATTATACTATGTCTCCATTGAAAGATTTACTTATTAAGATTTAATAAATCCACTTACTCCGCTTACTCAATCTTAACCGTCTCCATTGCCATAATGAGATACGATTGACGTTCACATTTAGAAATATTTGACGTTTGATTATGTATGATTTTATAAATACCGTTGCGGACATTGAAATACACACAAATAAAAGGAAGGTAGCAGGAGCGGAATTGCATTATGTGAATTCTTAATATTAGGCGTGTTTTGTTGTATGGCGCTCTAAGCGACAAACGTTATATGCGTTTATGAATAGTTGTCGATAAAAACAAAATTCTTTGTTTTGAAATGGAAATTGTCGATGATTGTTTTTTTTACACGATAAGCGTAGATGTATATATTGATGATAAATTTGGCAACAACAGTGACACGACGGTTTCTGTTGTCTCGTCTCATTTACTTACTTCGTAATCTTCTTCAAATGTTCGCGCTGTACAACATGTAAACAACCGCGCGCCTGCTGCGTCTGGCTCTCGCGATCCCGTTTCCGCTACACCATCTGGTCTTTGCAATGCTGCTTGTGCTGGCGATTTTTCTTCATCTCCTATTCCTACTTTTTCGCCTGTCCCAGTGGTAATGCAAGCTACGACGCCTACTGCGAGTGCGGCTGCGACTGCTACTAATACATTGCAAACACCCGGCTGGAAAACTGTACCAAAACGTAAACGCAATACTGTAAAACCTTTGGTTATTGGCTCATGCAGCACCAATGAGCTAAGTGTTATTTCAGACTTCAAATGGCTGCATATATCTTCATTCTCGCCTAGTGTAACCGCTGCTGATATTTTGTCGTATACTTCTAAGGCAGCTAAAGTCGATGTAAAGTGGATGGTTTGCTACCCGCTAATAAAGAAAGATTCGGATCTTAGTAAACTCAGAAGAATTAACTTCAAATTGGGGATTTTGGATTGCGGCTACGAGAAGCTGCTTAAGGCGGACATATGGCCGGAGAGTGTGTTGATTCGCCCGTTTCGTTTTTTTCAACGAGACGGTGCTTCTCAGAAAGAGGCAATTAAAAATATTTTATCAAAATGTTTCTGGCCTCCGAACAAAGCCCAAGGCACTTTTTCAAACGAGTTCTCACTCAGATTATGATATTTACATACTGATTGAGACCTTTTTCGATTCTGAGTTTCTTGACGCCAATCTGTACAACGTTTTTCGCAAAGACCGTGACTATATTAAAACGGGGCTCACTAGAGGTGGTGGAGTACTCATTGCAGTTAGGCGAAACTATCGATCGTCGCTTGTCCCTTTGGCGAATGCGGATACCCTGCTGGATCAGCTCTGCGTTTCGGTCAATGGCTTGTCTAAGCTTTTTGTATGTGCCTCCTATGTTCCGCCGTCTAGTGCTCAGTCTCTATATAAAGCGCATGTAGATAATATTCTTGCCTTAGCTTCTAATAATGAAAATCTTTGTATTGTTGGGGATTTTAACCTGTGTGACATTAACTGGTCTAGTTTGGATAACGGCCTAGCCTTATATCCCACGAATGTTAACAGTGGCTGTGAATGTTATGTTATTGATAATTTTTTAAGTATTAACCTATCGCAAATTAATAGTTTTTTTAATAAGCTATCTAGAATTCTACACCCTATCTTTATTAGTAATGATTTGAATTTCACACTTAATGAGTGCCTTGAGCCATTATCGACTCCCGGTCTACATCATGTTCCGCTTATTCTTCATTTAGAGTTTAGAACTGTTTTATCGGACAGTAATCCTACTAGCTTCTGCTATAGAAAATGCAACTTTGATGTTGTAAATGATGCGGTTTCATCTGCAGCCTGGGATTCGTTATTTGCGGGGGTTGGTGTTTTGGATTGTTTCGATACTTTTAAGCAAGGAATTAATGTAATCTGTGCGGATAATATACCAATAGTGCGTAAAAAAAGCTATAAGGTTCCCTGGTATACCAAAGATCTAAAAAATTGAAGAATTTGAAGAACAAGTTTTTTAAGAAATTTAAACTTTCAAATGCCCTATCTCACAAAGATAAATACTTGCGATACTATAGAGAGTTTAAGTCGATGAGTAAGGTTCTTAAGCGGAATTATGTTCTTAAATTTGGGTCGGAAATAAAATTGAATCCAAAGGCTTTTTGGAGGTATGTCCAGTCCAAGAAATCGTGTTCCAGTATTCCCAATGATGTGTTTTATCATGAAATGCAAGCTTCTACTCCCTCTGAAGCTGCCAATCTTTTCGCGTATTTCTTTCGCTCCAACTTTGTGAAGGATCCGGATCCTTGTGTCGGTTATCCTCAGAGTGCCCATTCTCCTATCAATTTTGGTTCGCTTGCTATTTCAATTGATGATGTTGAGGATGGCATCCGGCATATCAAATCTTCAACTCAATCTGATGTTGATGGAATATCGTCATTCCTGTTGAAGAATTGTCCCGCCTTTGCCTATCCACTTTTTTTGATCTTCAATAAATCGCTTGAGCAGGGGGAGTTTATAGATGCTTGGAAGACCACTCTTATTACCCCGGTATTCAAATCTGGCAATAAAAACGATATAAGCAACTATCGGCCAATAGCAAAATTATCAACGATATCCAAATTATTTGAGTTTATTGTCAAACAAAAAGTATTTTTTGCTGTTAGTCCCTTAATATCTGTTAATCAGCATTTCGAAGGCGTTTGACAAAGTCTGTCATTCAATATTAATTTCAAAATTGGCTAGCATAGGTTTTCATCATGATTCAATAATACAAGGTTGTGTAATTTGTGACGGCTAAAATTTGACACTCCTTTATCTAGATTTGTATTTTGGAAGTAGGAGAAAGGGGAAGAATGTGATCGAGCGAAAACGGTAGGAGAAAGGTACTACAAAAAGTACGCAAAGTATACAATGAGAAGTAAAATGTGTATTATTTATTCTATGCGATTTTGCAATATATTTGGTGTTTTAATGGAAATACTAAACAATATATAAATATGTGCATTTTTGATTTAAGTTAATCATCATTTCCTGGAACCGACCGTTCAGCTATGCAAAAACAAAAACTGCAGAGCAATAGAACTTTTTATGCTCATTTCAACCATGCCAAAATTATTTGGCGCTAGTAAAAAAATCAAGACGTTCTAGAAGGTTAAAGTTCAGTTTTAAAATTTTTTAAATATTAATATCTTACGAACTGTAGGTATAACCGATAAAAAAACTAATGACGCCACCATAAAGATAATTAATTCTAATCTCTTAAATCTAATCTTTTAGATGGTGTACATAATTTATAGCTTCTTGTATTTTTAAACCAAAACCTCTAAAAAACGAACAATGGTTATTTTTTCATGAAATAATCTTTTTGAAAAAAAACTGCATAATTAATGGTAAAGAAATTTATATTATTTAGAAAGTACAAGTTATTATCTTTAATTCGATATTACATATTTTATTATGATGAACTTTTGGGTTTCAACAAATCAGTGATAATAGTTGCGTTTGCGTTGCTGTTAATTGTTAATGTTTAACCAAAACTTACAAGTTTTTGTGTTCGCGTACGCAAAAAACTTGCAAAGTAGGGGAAATTGAGAGAGCAAAGTGACCTTTCATTTTGAGGGGAAGCTGCTGGTTTCTGCTGGAAAAATTTTTGCCAACCGCAATTTGCCAACAGCTGATCAAAAACAGCTGGTTGGCATTTACGCAAATCACAAAATTGAATTTGATGGTTTGGAAGTTAAAAATTACAAAATGCGACTAATTAAACTTGTAAGAAATAAGTAGTTATTTGTTTAATCAATAAACTGTGTCAGTATAACACTTTGCTCAATAAGTGAATTATTGACATAAATACATAAAATCAGCTGATGAATTTAGTTCTGTAGCTGAACAGTTTTAGATCTCGACACTTAACAAACTCCTGGCTATCGTGACTCGGCACAAAAATTTTAAATATTGGTTCCGTACGTCATGCGGACTGCGCCCCTCGTGCGGATGGGCGGGAATGGAGGGTAAAAACCGTTGGGATATTATTATTATTATT
>NW_016163637.1:0-20298 GCF_001687245.7 Rhagoletis zephyria | reverse complement strand
AAGCTAAATCGACGGATAAATGCAAGCATTGAATATGACTTTGCAATGGTATAATTTAAGTGGCTGTGAAAAAGAAATCTAGCATCAAAAATTACTCCTAAGTCAGAAACTTCACCAATGGTGGCAAGCTGCGAGTCACCAATGAGATACGAAGTCTGGGTAATGGAACGTGATTTGGAGTAGGAGACATGGTAACACTTTTTTATATTTAAATTTAATCTATTTTTGGAGCACCAAGCAACCACGTTATTAAGATCAGCCTGTAGATTGAATGAGTCTGAAGCATTAGAAATTGTAGAATAGATTTTCAAGTCATCCGCATACAATAAAAATTTTGAAAAGTTGAAGCAACTAGAAATATCATTAATGAAAATCACGAAAAGTAGGGGACCCAAGATGCTCCCCTGAGGAACTCCAGAGGAGGCGATGAAGGGATAGGAGAACACATTGTCAACTACAACAACACAATTCCGCGAAGAAAGATATGATTTTACCCAAGATAAAAAAGCTGAATGAAAACCCATGATTCAATAATATAGAGGTTTTGTAATAAAACAGTCTTCTCGCTCCCACACATAAAATCGGCTCGTTTACTTGTGCAGAATGTTGCTTCCCAGCAAACATTTGGAGTCATAAATGAGTCTTTAAGGAGTCCTATTTCGGAGCAATTACGCTCATAATGAGCTCATTTAAGAGTCCGATATGAGTGTGTTTCCCTTCCTACGAATGTCGACTTATATGAGCTTTAAGTCATACATCAAATGAGCCTCAATATGAGTCGTATTGGACTCTTATTGGCCTCATATACGGCTCATTTTGGACTCTTTTAAAACAAGTTTTGGCCTCATATATGACTCTTTTTGAGACCCTTATCGGCCTCATAAATTGCTACATTCGGACTCTTATTTTAGGTTGCTCTTTGAGTCTTATTCAACTCACTATATTTGCAAAGGCAAAAAGTCCTTGCAAATAACATACATACATACTTACATGCATATACACATTCCAACATGCATTCAATAGCAGCAGCTGAAGCTAAATTTTGTTCATTTTTTGTTTTCTAATTATTTTCAATTTCTGTATAAACAAGTTTAGATATAAATTTCAAATCTTTATTGTTTTTATATTGGCACAAGGTGCTGGCTCATAACTTGGCTCATATATGAATCCTAAAAGATTCATATAAGAGTAAAAAATTTTTTGTTTTTGAAACTCATATTTCTTACCTACCTAGGACACCTTTCGGACTCATATATTCTGAACGCTCAGAATATGTTTGCGGGGTTACTCTACAGTTTCTAGTGATATTAGTAGTAAAACCAAAAATTCGTCATAATAAATATTCGTAGGCATCACCTTCGTTTGCGTAATTTTCTAGAACAAGTATAGAATAGTGATCATTTACCTATAAAATAACCAAAAATGCCGATAGATAGAACATTTTACGCTGATTACAACGATACCAAATTTATTTGGCGCAGGCAAAAAATAACGAAGATATAAGAGGTTTATTTGCTTTGTTTATTTGTATTTTTTATTAGGTGCGTTCGTTTAAAATCTCCAGTAAAAAACATCCAACTGCCAAATTCCGGCGAAATGTCATATGTTCTCTCACAAGAGAAAAAAATCCCAAATAGTACGCGAACAGAAATGTTGCAGAAACTTGCAAGTTAGACGAACAGCTGATATAATTTTTGTTTACATTCAAAAGTGTAAAATGTAAAACGTACGAAAAGTCATCAGTTTTCTCTCGCAAACGTCAAGCTGTGAAGTTCTACTTATATTGTGCCTTGATTGGTCTTTGTATTTTGCAAAGTTTATTGTGCTAATTTTGTGTAAAAGTTGCTATAAAAAGTGCCTACGAGCATCTTAGTGTGATAATAACCGAAGCTAAGTGAAAGTTTTGTGATTTTTGTGGTTTTTATTAAATTTAATTAAATTTCACTAGCTTACATCTAATCTTGCCGAGTCATTTGTTGTTATCATTGTTGTTGTTATTCCTTTGTAGTTAACTGAGATGGTTTTTATTTTTGCACATTTCTTTTTGCTCTTTTTGTTTACTTCGTTTAGTATTTCTTATCACAGCTGTTTGCGCTGCGTTTATTAAGTGTCACAAGTACAGTGATACTCAAACTGTTCGCTACATATATTTTTAAGCTAAATACATCAGCTCCTAAATTGTTGTGTGTGTTGTGTTAAACTTATTTTGCTTGTCTTTTTATTAACATAAGTGTTATTAAATCTTTCAAAATGAAGTGTGATCTTGATAACTGCCAAATCAGAAGCGAATCTGAACGCTACTTATCGTGCTGGCTCTGTGATGGTATTTGCCATCTAAAATGTGCTGGTTTGGACTTCACTGATCCATATACCATAAAATTACTATACACTACTCTTGTTCGTTCTAAGCTCGAGTACGCTGTCTTCATCTGGCGACCATATTATGAATGTCATATCAACAGAATCGAACGTATCCAAAAATTTTTTATTCGTTATGCTCTACGCTCTCTACATTTCGTTGATCCTTTCCCATCTTACACTGGTAAATGCATGCTTATAAACCTTAAATCACTGCATAATAGAAGGATTATTCTTTTTCTTACTTTCATTTTTGACATTATACGGGGTGCGATTGACTCGCCGTTCTTACATTTAATATCCCACCAAGAAGCCTTAGGAATCATGACATTTTGTCTCTGGATTTTGTCAGGAATAATTATGCGAATAACGCTCCTATTCGCAGAGCTCTAAACGAGTTTAATTCGCTCTTAAACTCTTCTGCTATCGATTTCTTTACTAAATCTAATTTCAAACTACTTTTAAATAGTATGCTAAATTAGTTATTAATTTATATTTTGTTTTTTACCAAATAGTCTGTACGAAATGTTTATTTCTAGATTAAATAAATAAATAAATAAATATGTGCGTAAAAAAACATAGCTATTATTGGCTTCTTATTCGTGGTAAATAAGTATAATATGTAGTTTGGAAAATTTTACGAATGGTACTATTTCCGAATGATTTTCCCGAATTTAAGAAAAATTATCAAACCGGTAAAGAACAACATTTGCTGAAAGAACAATTTTTAAAATTCGGCAATTGTTTGGGGAAATAAACTCTCTTTTTCATATGTGGTTGCCGAAAATCGAATCGTGGGTCTTTGGCATATCATGAAGACCTAGCTAGCAGAAATGACTGCCAATACATTTCTTGAGTCGAATTGAGTTCCAGAGGATTTTTTTGTGCAATGTTGTCGAGGCAGAACCATTACTGAATTTTGTAAATTTTATGTCGCAGCGCGTTACAGATTTATAGGAAGCGGAGAAGACTCTGCATTGTATTATCATAAAACACATTTTCTGAATTTGTAGTTTTTAAAATAATACCTCCTTGATTTATTAAAACAAAAATTATGTAGATATTAATAATTTTCCTTTAACTCTAACCAATCTACAAAAAACATGAAATGCAAGTTTCTTTTAATTTCCACAACTGTATATTGAAAATACAAATGTCATTTGACTTATGGCGTGTGAATTTGTGGTTGCCACACCCAACAAATTGTATTTATTGATCAATATTATTGAAGATTGAACGAAGATTTAACTTAAATCTACTGCCTTTCGAGATTTAATTTTATATGGTAAATCTCAAAAGATTTAACGTTAAATCTCGCCAGAGGGCTAAATCTTCATTAAATCTTACAATGGAGACATTGTATTAGACTGCATCACTCCCCACACAAAAAAATCGGTACTGTTTTTCCATTGGAATTAAAAAGTCTATTATATTTTAAGACGTCCACCAAAATATTTCGAAAAATATTAAGATTTACGTGAGCTGGACCGATTTGAAAATCCCTCCAAAAATGGAGTTTTTTATGAATAAAAACGATATCTTATACCATATTCTGACCGACAACGAAACCACTTTGAAAACGAGTTTTGGAATTGTGGGCTGCAGGCTATTCACACGGGTTGTTAGTGTTTTCGTTGACATTGCTTACATTCTTTGATTACAGTTTTGCTACAAAAAAACCACACCAAAATACTTTTCCTTCGATTTTCTTTCATTAGCAACCTTTTAGTTTCATTCTCATTTTACTTTGGCCAGCCAATTAAAAATAAATACGAAATCCTTTGTGTGTTGCCGAAGAAGAAGGCCAAACACCTTTTGCAGAGAACACCTTTCTGCGTAGGCGGCCTTCGGCCGCGCTTAGGGATTATAATTCTCTAAGTAGAATTCTCCTTTCTGTCTTGCCGAAGAAGAGGGGCTAAAACTTTTTCCAGAGAACACCTGTCTGCGCAGCAGCCTTCTGCCGCGCATAGGGATTATAACCCTCACTAAGTAGAATTCTCCTTTCTGTGTTGCCGAAGAAGAGGGGCTAAAACTTTTTGCAGAGAACACCTGTCTGCGCAGCAGCCTTCTGCCGCGCATAGGGATTATAACCCTCACTAAGTAGAATTCTCCTTTCTGTGTTGCCGAAGAAGAGGGGCTGAACACCTTTTGCAGAAAACACCTCTCAGCCCAGCAGCCTTCGGCCGCGCATAGGGATTATAACCCTCACTAAGTAGAATTCTCCTTTGTGTTGCCGACGAAGGGCTGAACACCTTTTGCAGAGACCACATTTCTGCGTGGCGGCCTTCGGACGCGCTTAGGGATTATAACTCACTAAGTAGAATTCTCCTTTCTGTGTTGCCGAAGAAGAGGGGCTGAACACCTTTTGCAGAGAACACCTCTCTGCCCAGCAGCCTTCGGCCGCGCATAGGGATTATAACCCTCACTAAGTAAAATTCCCCTTTCTGTGTTGCCAAAGAAGAGGGGCTGAACACCTTTTGCAGATAACACCTTTCTGCGTAGGCAGCCTTCGGACGCGTTTAGTGATTATAACCCTCACAAAGTATAATTCTCCTTTCTGTGTTGCCGAAGAGGGGCTGAACACCTTTCGCAGAGAACACCTTTCTGCGTAGGCAGCCTTCGGCCGCGCTTATGGATTATAACCCGCACTAAGTAGAATTCTCCTTTCTGAGTTGCCGAAGAAGAGTGGCTGAACACATTTTGCAGAGAACAACTTTCCGCGTTGGCGGCCTTCGGACGCGCTTAGTGATTATAACTTTCACTAAGTAGAATTCTCCATTCTGTGTTGCCGAAGAAGAGCGGCTGAACACCTTTCGCAGAGAACCCATTTCGGCGTAGGCGGCCTTCGGCCGAGCTAGGAGAGTATAACCCTCACTAAGTAGAATTCTCCATTCTGTGTTGCCGAAGAAAGGGGCTGAACACCTTTTGCAGATAATACCTTTCTGCGTAGGCAGCCTTCAGTCGCGCATAGGGATTATAACCCTCACTAAGCAGAATTCTCCTTTCTGTGTTGCCGAAGAAGAAGGGCTGAACACCTTTTGCAGATAACACCTTTCTTTGTTTTGTGGTTTGATTTGTTGACCAAATGAAAAATTAAATTTATTTGTGATTTGATGTGGATAATTTAGTTCTTCCAATCAATTTTGTCAAGTGAAATTAGGCCGCGATCAAAAAATGAGATTAGGCCGCGCGGGCATAATTCATTTTGACAAGTGAAATTAGGCCGCGATCAAAAAATGAAATTAGGCCGCGCGGAAATAATTCTTTTGGCAAGTGAAATGAAATTAGGCCGCCAAACAAAGAAGAAGGCGGCCTTCATTCATGCGGTCAAAACTCCACCCCCATACATAAAGTATGGAATTTTGAACCAATATGAAAAATGCCCTGAATAAATATATACATTAAGCCAGATCACCATGCATGCGTGAAAAAGTTAAGTGCGTGTCACTTTCATTTGAACACTTATGCCAAGGAAAAAATTTTGGTGTAAACATTTTCTTTTAGACACCCGCTAAAAACAGTTAAAAATTTATGTCGCCAAAACGCCTCACTCAGGACTATAATTGGCCCTTAAGCGGTTTTGGACTTAAAAATCGTTGTGATTTATACATTTAATAATTTTGGCGGCCACTGTGGTGTAGTGGTAAACAGCGCGCTTCCACACCGCAGGGCCTGGGTTCAAGCCCTGGTCTAAGCAACATCGCAAAAAAAATGTAGAAAAAAGGTTTCTACTCTTTGGAGTGCAATGGGGTATAGTCGTTGTGCTGTGTATGTGTTACAGTTGCACGGCTGCACTCAATTCCGACTCTTGCGTCCTCGTTCGCGCACTCTGGACAACGTGAGCAACCCATGTGCGAGATGCGGTAAGCAATCCAAGTGGAGCATTGGGTCACGGCAGAAAGAGAGGGAGCTTCGATGGGGCCACTCCGACTTATTCGGTTTAAGGGCACACTGAAGTCTGCTGCGTCTGTTCACCAGAAGGTGCGGCTGCACGTAAAGGGTGAACACACCAAAACTGCGACACTTTGGGAAGCTTATAACTTACCCAAAATAATTTCAATATTTTGAAATTCAAATACCATAAGATGACCATGACCTTAGTTGGATGTAGAAGAAATCTCATTTGAATTTGATTCCTAGTTGAGCTAAAAATGGCAACCGAGTTAGAAACGAGACAAATTATGCGCGTAAAATTCTAAAAATCTAAAATTGCACCATTCGATGGTTTGTAGGGTTTTGAATCGGTACAAGGAAGGAAGAAAACCTGGAAGCGGGGTTGAGCATGGTCAAAGTGATAAAAACAGTGCTCGGAAGGTCCTCGGTCCGTTTTCGCGAGATCCGAAGTTTTCGTCGCGTTCTGCNTTGCAAAATCTGTTCGTAAATCGCAGTCTTTCGTACAAAAGCTAAAGCGGAAAGCTTCATTGAGAAGTTTTAAAGCTCAAACAGCGCCAGATCGAGACGCAAAGCAGAATGGTACAGCTAAATCCCGCAGCCGGAAATTGTATGAATCCCAAATTACAAAATACAAATGCATTGTTATGGACGACGAAACCTACTGCTTTGGAAATTTCAAATATATTTATGGTCAAGATTTTAATACTGCTGCAAGTCGTCAAGATGCCCCTGAAAGTTGTAAGCTGAAAATGAAGTCCAAATTTCCAAAAAACCTCATGGTTTGGCAAGCTATTTGTTCCTGTGGCCGTAAGAGCAGCCCTTTTTTCCCATCCGGGACAATGAATGATCAAGTTTATCGGGATGAGTGCCTCAAAAGGCGTCTTCTGTCATTTATCAACAGATAAGGAGTAGGCCACTGTTCTAGGCGGACATGGCAAGCTGCCACTATGCCAAGGACACTTTGCCGTGGTATAATGCAAATAACATCAATTTTGTATCTCACGACTGCAATCCACCCAATAGCCCAAAGCACCGTCCTATTGGGGAATATTGGTCAATTGTCAAAGGAATCTTGAAGAAAACAGGTGAAACAGTGAAAAATATTGAAGAGTGCAAAACAAAGTGTTGTGCGCATCGCGTAAAGTCGATGATGCAGTCGTGCAAAACATGATGGCGCGTGTGCGATGAAAATACCGATCACTTGCATATGGAGCAAATAATAACTAATATTTTAACATTTTAATAACATCTAAACTTCCAAGTTATATAATACAAGAAAAAATAATTTCAAAGCCTTCTAGTTTGTTTCTGGTAGTAATTTCTAAGTGTCGCAGTTTTGGTGTGTTCACCCTTTAAAAACCCCTTCCAGTGAAGAAGCGAAACAATGCCTCGGATGAGACCCTCCCCCCTTATTATGACGACCACGGCAAATGTGTAAAGGACTACGATTTGAAGGAATGCACCTGGAATGTCCGGACCCTTAACGGGAAGGTGCCTCAGCCCGGCTGGTTGAAGTCCTCGTATGAACAAAAGCTGACATCACCGCCATCCAAAAAAAGCGTTGGAAGGGGCAAAGCAAGCAATGCCTGGAGCCTTGCGACGTATACTACAACAGCCATGTAAAGGAGCGCAAATTCAGTTTTGGATTTGTGGTGGGAAAGAGACTCCGTCGCCGAGTACTGTTGTTCACCCCGGTGGACGAGCGTCTAGCCATAATCCGCATAAAAGCGAGATTCTTCAATATCTCGCTCATCGGCCCCCATGCCCCAACGGAAGAGAAGGATGAGGTATCCAAGGATCTCTTCTATGAGCGCTTGGAGCGCACGTACGAGCGCTGCCCCGCCACGATATCAAAATCGTGCTTGGCGACTTCAATGCCAGGGTGGACAATTACTACAAGAGCGTACAATTGCGTAGTCTGTTCTGCCTTTTCCAAGTTGGATAAGGAAGCAAAGCGAATGGGTCTAGAGGTAAACGATGACAAGACGAAGTATCTCCTGTGAACAAACAAACAGTCAGCACATTCCCGCCTAGGCACCCACGTCACTGTTGACAGTTATAATTTCGAGAAAGTAGAGAAATTCGTTTACTTGGGAACCAGCATTAACACCGATAATAATGTCAGCATGGAAATCCAACGCAGAATCACTCCGCCAACAAGTGCTACTTTGGACTGAGTAGGCTATCCAGGAGTAAAGTCCTCTCTCGTCGTACAAAAACCACACTCTATAAGTCACTCATCATGCCCGCATGGCGCAGAAGCATGGACAATGACCACATCCGATGAGGCGGCTCTTGGGGTATTCGAGAGAAAGATTTTGCGGAAGATTTACGCGGATTAACGCGTTGGAGACGGCGAGTACCGCAGACGATGGAGCGATGCGCTGTATGAGCTTTACAACGACATGGACATAGTGCAGCGAATTAATATACAGCGTCTCCGCTGGCTTGGTCATGTCGTTCGAATGGACACCGACGCTCCAGCTCTGAAAGTATTCAACTCGGAACCCGCTGGTAGTAGCAGAGGAAGAGGAAGGCCCCCACTGAGATGGTAAGACCAGGTGGAAAAGGAGTTGGCTTCACTTGGCGCCAGTTGGCACAGAAAAGAAACGACTGGCGTGCTTTATTGAACTCGGTCAAAATCGCTTAAGCGGTTACAGCGTCAAATAAGAAGAAGAAGAACTTAACAGCGGTCGCCCCTCGGCAGGAAATGGCATACCCCCAATGTATTTCTGCCATGAAAACAGCTTCTCATAAAAATGTAATCTCTGTTCGGAGTCGACGTAAAACTGTGTGACAACATCAAGGCGCATGCCACAAATCGGAGGAAAAGCTTGGCCAAACACTAACATATGTGTAAGCGCCAATCTATTATTATTATTATTATTATTATTATTAACCGAGTTTTTTATTTAAACTACTAGCAAATGCCTGGCTTGCTTCGCGACGCCTAATAAGAACTTTTTCGTTGACCAATACTAAAATAGTGTTGCTATGCAAAAACGGTTTGTAATGTAAATATTATTAGGTTAGGTGGAAAGGACTGAAGAGCATAACCTTGCTTACTCATAAGCCAAGAATAATAGCGCTGAGATAACATTTGGGTTAAGTACTAATATCTTTTGATGCTATGAGATTTTATTTTCACCTGTGAGATATCTGCAAGTATTTCAAGGTTTGCCGAGAGTGCGTAATCTTCTCCTATAGTCCTGCTGTTCCACAGGATGAAATCGTTTTCCCGTTCAAACGGGGTCATTGATATACCTACAGTGTTCTCTCTAATTCAGCACAATTCTTCTTGATATACCCATGACCCGTTGCTGTGCCTAGGGTATCTGTGAAGCCTAATCAATTTTGGGCTTCTCTGTATGCTTACTAAAAGAATGGGGCTTTATTAAGTCATCTTAAATGTAAATTTGTAGAAGGGCATCTAAATATCGTGATTTCAGCGCCATCTATGTTTTGGGTCCATTTATATTGGAGAAACACTTCTTATCATAAAGTTAATACCCGTTAAGCCAGGTCATACGATAAAGACGGGTTCTCGAAATATCTTGACTACGGCGCCATCTGTCGGCACCATGTTTTGAAAAAGTATATTTTCAGAGGAGAATTACAAATTCATGTGACATATGATTCCGAAGGTATGGCTGATTAAAAATTTGACTCCTATAGGATGTGTCACGCCCTTTCACAAAAGTATATGTGCTTTACTATAAGCATATACAATAGATATTGTATGTCAACACACCAAATTTGAAAGTCATGTAACTTACGGTTTCGAAGTTATAGCGGATTAAAAATGTCACGCCTATTGGAGGTGCCACTCCCCCTTGTCAGATCTCATTTTTTTATAACCTAGGTTACGTCCGAGGTCACTCTCTATACACCAGTTAAAGCCCCATGAAAATCCCTTCAGTAGTTCCGGAGATTAGTGAGTTCAAACAGACAAACAATTTAAGTTTTATTATAGTATAGATAGATTATTATTATTATTATTGGTTTATAAAACATATTCTGACAAACATATTCTGAGCGTTCCGAATATATTAGTCTGAAAGGAGCCCTAGGTGGTTAAGAAAGATGAGCTTCAAAAACAAAAAATGTGTGGCTCTTATATGAATATTTTAGGAGTTATAAATGATCGAAGTTAGGAGCCAGCACTTTGTGGTTATATAAAAACAATAAAGATTCGAAATTTATATCTAAACTTGATTATACAGAAATTTGAAATATTTAGAAAACAAAAAATATACAAAATTTAGCTGCAGCTGCTGCTATTAAATGTATGTTGGAATGTTTATATGAACTGAGGTATGTATACATACATGTGTATAGTATTTGAAGTTCAATAAGAGTTGAAAAATAAGGCCAATATGGCTCAAAGGACAACATAAAATAAGAGTCCGAATAGAGTTATTTATGAGGACTATAAGACTCATTTAAGAGCCTCAAAAAAACTCTGAAAAGATTCATATATGAGGCCAAAAATTGCTTTAAAAAAGAGTCCAAAATGAGCCGTTTATGAAGCCAATAAGAGTCCAATCTGACTCATATTTAGGCTCATTTGATGTATGAATTTAAGCTCATATAAGCCGACCTTCGGAAGAAGGAAAACACACTAATTTCGGGCTCTTAAATGAGCGTAAGGGCTCCGAAATGAGACTCCTTAAAGACTCATTTATGACTCCAAATGTATATTTCATTGATATGTACATATCTCTCGCTCATAGGGAAAGCACTTATTGAATTTTGTTTCTCGTTTTGCGCATGCATTTTCTTTTTACTTTAAAATTTCAATACTTCAATACTTCAAAAAAAAAAAACATATAAATAACGAAAAATAAACACTGGCATATGTTGATGCCGTTGAAAAGCAAAATTGTAGTCAAAAGAATTTGGTGCAAAGTAAATTTTGTTTGCAGAAATTGGTATATCTTTTTTGTCCACATTCCAGTTTTGATAAAATATAGCCTATGTTACGTCCGAGGTCACTGTTTAGATACCAGTTAAAGCCCCATGAAAATCCATTCAGTAGTTCCGGAGATTAGTGAGTTCAAAAGGAAAAACAATCTACAGTTTTATTATAGTATAGAAGATAAATCTTAAGATCTCAAAAATGATGGGGGCATTGCTTAAAAATTGTTACACTTTAATCACAAACAAAAAAGTTATAACATTTCAAGTCAGAGATACATATCGCTAGCTTAGAAAGAAAAGTTGCTAAGTCCCATTTTAAAAATTTTACAGGAGAGGAAAAAATCTTCCTATAGCCATTTTCTTTAACTATTTCACAAGACTTTGAATCAAACATTTTGCGCGTTTAAAGCAAAGCAAAACTCCATAAGAATCAGAAGGATTCGATATTTATTAAAAGATGTCGTATTATTTTGGCCTTATCGGATTTGTGGTGCTTCTTTTGGACTTAGCAAATTTTCCTTTTATTGCTTATGAAGAGGAAAAAATAAAACAAATACCTTTATAATTTTCGAAACGATGCGTATTCAATTTCTTTAGCCTCCTATATCAAAATATGAGTTTTCATGAAAAGTGGACTTAGCAACTTTTCACTCTAAGCTAGCGATATGAATTTCATTTAATAAGTCTTTTTTTCGATCCTTTTCCTGATGCTGATGTTTATGTATATTAATCTCAAAGGTCTAAGAATAATATCAGTTCCTAAAGGCATTATGCGTTAAACTATATGAAATTATTACATACCAAGCCGAGAGATATTTTTATTACATATTTTCGTTCTCGTCAAGCTGCTATCATAAAGTGACACTTATGTATGTATGCACTTTTGTGCATTTACAAAAATTTTTTAGCTATGGTTTATCTAACAATAAATAATAAAATATTTACTATAATTGTAATATATTATTATTTTTTAATCGACATGCTTAGAACGCGAAAAAATTACAACCAAATCAAAAATGTTTCGGTCAAAATGGTGTNATAAAAAATTAATAAACATTAAATAAACAAAAGACAAATAGCCAAAACTGGTCAAAATATCGCACTCCTATTATTTTGTGGACAACTGTATGTACATATTATGTATGTGTTTTTTATAAGCGTGAAACACAAAAGAATAACTGTAACTGGTGTTTGATTTCAAATTCGGACAAACTAGACCACTTAATCAGATCTTTTTTTTTAAATTTGATTAACGATGAACGAGTCAAAAATTTAATCATTAATAGTACAGACGATTGCAATTAATTGACTTGATCGCGATTAACATTTTAATGGTTTATCAGATTAACACTTTGCCAACACTGGATGGCGGAGTGTGCCACTTCTTACGTGATTTGTTTTTCAAACTACGCAAAGTAGTGGGAGAGGCCATGTTTTACGCAAAATATTAGAAGGACTGTTACGATTTTAATAAAAATCCTAACTTATGTTAGAATTCGATTAGAGAATGTGCTGAAAAGCACTAGACACTAGAAACCAATTAGAAATCAACGTTAGAACACGATTAGATATCTAACCTTTTTCTCGATATCGAGAATTAAGTCCCTCTTTTTTTAGAGAATGCTAAATTCTCGACAGTTTCTCTAATCGTCTTCTAAACCTCTACCTTGGAGAAACAAATTAGAATTCGACTTGTGTTCTAATATAAATGTTTTTGGGATCGCTTCTAAGAAAAACCCAAATCAATAATCCATTACTGATTCTTTGGCTCGGTTTGAAATCAAAATAATAATAATAGAATAAATATATGTATTTGTTGCTAACATTTAACATTTAAAAAAATATTTATATATGTAATTAATACATGAATTTCTGTAAATAAACCACTCATCAAAATAGGGCATTGTCAATTGCTAACGCATATACTTTTAACCGGCTGCTCTTGCTGATATATATGCATTTAGTTGCGCGGATCATCAGCATTAATTTAAATTCCAATAACGGCAATTGTGCATATACAATTTGTACAGATATAAATATGTACATACATACAATATGTACATATGTACACAAACGTATTTTATAAATTTATTTACGCAAAAACCAAGTGTATAGAACAAATGAACAAAACATTCCATTCATTTTGAAGTCAATAAGCGGTTAAGTGTTTTTGTTTCTACATGCGTATAGTTAAATAATAGTATGCACACTAAAGTGTTCATAAAAACCAGTTGAATTTACATACATATTTATATGTATGTATGTGTATTTAATTTGGAATTTAGATTAATGATAATGAACTTATAAATATTGTGTCACTATAGTATTGTAAACAGATATACTTACATATGTATATGTATGTACGAATAAAAATACGTCTATTATTTTTAATTTTTATCAAGAAGCCTTACTTTCGTTATCGGATAAATTAATTTAATAGTTACTGCGCTTATCAGTTTAAAGTATGATCTTCAGGCCCATTCCATTGTGACTAGTGGGACATTTTACTCCAGAATGTAATCAATTATGAANAATATTAGAAGGACTGTTACGATTTTAATAAAAATCCTAACTTATGTTAGAATTCGATTAGAGAATGTGCTGAAAAGCACTAGACACTAGAAACCAATTAGAAATCAACGTTAGAACACGATTAGATATCTAACCTTTTTCTCGATATCGAGAATTAAGTCCCTCTTTTTTTAGAGAATGCTAAATTCTCGACAGTTTCTCTAATCGTCTTCTAAACCTCTACCTTGGAGAAACAAATTAGAATTCGACTTGTGTTCTAATATAAATGTTTTTGGGATCGCTTCTAAGAAAAACCCAAATCAATAATCCATTACTGATTCTTTGGCTCGGTTTGAAATCAAAATAATAATAATAGAATAAATATATGTATTTGTTGCTAACATTTAACATTTAAAAAAATATTTATATATGTAATTAATACATGAATTTCTGTAAATAAACCACTCATCAAAATAGGGCATTGTCAATTGCTAACGCATATACTTTTAACCGGCTGCTCTTGCTGATATATATGCATTTAGTTGCGCGGATCATCAGCATTAATTTAAATTCCAATAACGGCAATTGTGCATATACAATTTGTACAGATATAAATATGTACATACATACAATATGTACATATGTACACAAACGTATTTTATAAATTTATTTACGCAAAAACCAAGTGTATAGAACAAATGAACAAAACATTCCATTCATTTTGAAGTCAATAAGCGGTTAAGTGTTTTTGTTTCTACATGCGTATAGTTAAATAATAGTATGCACACTAAAGTGTTCATAAAAACCAGTTGAATTTACATACATATTTATATGTATGTATGTGTATTTAATTTGGAATTTAGATTAATGATAATGAACTTATAAATATTGTGTCACTATAGTATTGTAAACAGATATACTTACATATGTATATGTATGTACGAATAAAAATACGTCTATTATTTTTAATTTTTATCAAGAAGCCTTACTTTCGTTATCGGATAAATTAATTTAATAGTTACTGCGCTTATCAGTTTAAAGTATGATCTTCAGGCCCATTCCATTGTGACTAGTGGGACATTTTACTCCAGAATGTAATCAATTATGAATTTTATCCAAGAATGATAGAATACAAGATTGCGCCGATCAGAGAGGATTTTTGAGAATAACTTTTGTGTGACGACGTGGTGCAATTGCTAGAGAGAAATGTCAAAACGTGAGCAAGAATGGAAGAAGAAAAAATGTTGCAAGAAAAACGTAAACAAGTTCCACAAGTGTGACGTCATGCAAACAACGATTCTGTCAAATTCGTTAAGAGAGGAATAGCGGTCCGAGATCGGCGCAACCTTTGTATTCTCTCAATCGTGAATTTTAGCTATGTCGTCGGAACTTATACAATAGCCAAAGATAGTTTTTAACATAGAACGATAACTAATGTATAAAATTGCTTTAACAAAAATACCAAACGATTTCTAAGTTTTTTTGTAACTATCATTTGAATGAATGTGACTGGTGGGGCATTCAAAAGGACTCTATTTTACCATTGTGCACTCAAAGATGAAATTTAGCCAAAACACTTGTTTTTTCATTTTCACGAACGATGTATTTGTGTTGTAAACTATGAATTATATGAATTGTTTTCAATAAAAAATGAGGTTTATTTAATCTTCATAGAAATATTAAAAAATATTTAAAGTTCTGACTGGTGGGACATTTCCTTGTGACTGGTGTAAATTAATTATGCATGAAATAAAAGTTTCCATAGACAAAAATTACAACTTATTTTGATTTTTTTTTAATATTTTCCCACATTAATGAGATGTGGTCAAATAAAAAGAGGTTACTACATTTTTAAATTTATGTCGTTTTCCTCTTTTCAATGGAATGGCCCTTCAATAATTTACCCCATATGCACATGTATATCTACATACATACATACACTTCGGCTGGAAACTACATATTTATTTATAGTATGTGCATTGTGGAGATCTCCGAGATTTCTTTGAACATCCGTCATTCATTACATTAAAATATATTTTTATAACAGTCTAAAAAGTTGATCGAAGGCGATGCTTTTGCATAGGGCACTTTCCATAAAAAAAATCAGATTCTTGAGAATTCTCTACAAAGAAAAAACACTAATTGCGCACAAAATAAGTATGTAAAACGTTTACGATTATTTATATTTTCCTCAGCGGCCGGAAAGCATTACAAACACAACATTAAGTCAACTAAACACCTTCGCGTCCCTCACGCAACTCAATTATATTACACCCCATACCCAACAATATTGCCTAAGCAATGAAAATGATTGGAATACTCTGAAACGAAACATCGTGCCGAATGGGTCCGAACGTACACACATTATAGAAAGAATACACATCGCGCATTAAATACAAAACAGTCACTACTCAAACATCTCATAATTTTACGAAAAAATTATTTATGCAGAAATGAACATACTGTATGAAATTTCATTTCACTTTGAAAAAGGGTTATTTAAAAGATATTGTTTTTATGTGGTATTGTATTTTTGCAGATCAAAAGTGATATTGAGTTATAAATATGATATTTCATTCAATTCTCATTCAGAGAAATATATTTAGCTGACTTTTTTCTAGGTGTATGTATCATACACTCCACTGAACTCACATTTTTCCATCAGAGGTACTCAACTTGTATTGGTCGTATCGGCTCTACGTAATCGAAACGACTCAGACTTACATATATGTATCTGATCAAGGACTGTCATTCCACGTACGTAGGACGTTACGCCTGTCAGCCTGCCTTCTTCTGGCCTATAACAATTTGATGCGCTAGAGAGAGATAGGCATACAAGCGAAACGCTCAAATATTTATTAGAAATATATTTTTCCAGAATAGATGGAAATAGATATTTCGAAAATTTTGAGTTATGTCCCCCTTGTATTTAAAATGCAATATATGCGATGTGACTGAGTGGCTAAAGGTGCCTTCTACCACTCCGAAGCAACATCTAAATTAGAACACGTAACGGCTAAATTAGAAACGAAAACGGCGTAAAACGGTAGGACCCCATTTGTGTAACAACATTGAGAGCCACACCACAAACTGGAGGAAAAGCGCGGCCAAACATTTAAGAGAAGTGTAAGCGGCAGAAAATTATTATTATTCATAGAAAGAAATATAAACAGAAAATACTCGATTCCGCTATAAAACTTATGAATGGAGTGGAGGATTTTTTCATACGCAACACAACGCATTTGCTAATCTATATATATAAAAATGAATGCCATTTTTCGTTGTGACTTTATAACTCAAGAACGGGCTCACCTATCCAAACCAAATTTTTAGGCTTTGTTTGGACTATTCAGTAGATGGTTTGTGTTTTGAAATTTTAAGAATCGGATACCAGAGTCTCGAGAAATAGGCCAAAACGTGGACCCGGGTAACCCTAGGATGTGTTTGTACAATATGGGTAGCAAATGGAAGCTGTTGATGATTTCTATAGTATAGAGTATTTTTGATGCCGCTCCGTGACTAGGGTCTCGAGATATCGGCCAAAATGTGGACCCCGATAACTTAAGGATGTGTTTGTACAATATGGGTAGCAAATGGGAGCTGTTGATGATTGCTATAGTATAGAGTATTTTTAATGCCCCTCCGTAACTAGGGTCTCGAGATATAGACCAAAACGTGGACCTGGATAACCCTCTTTTCCAATACCGCCATATATAAAATAGAGGCGCCACGCCTCCTTTTCCGAATTCAAGCAAACTTCACATAAACCATCTGCATGATAGCCCGAATGTGCCGCATAAATTTGGTTGAATTCGGTGAAGCCGTTCTCAAGTTATATGGTCACGCCAAAAACGTTCACTTATTTTTATATATAAGATGTATGTGTATTGGTTATGTAAAGAGAAACGTAATAAAACTGTATTACTTTTTTTCGGGTAGGTGGACCAGGGACCGGTCTATTCGAAAAAATCTTATTATGATCCGATTTGCTTAAAATTTAGTACGTAAGTAGCTTTTTAGCATATATTAGCATATATGACCCATTTTTTCCGGGAAGTGGTCCAGGGACCGATCTATTCCAAAAAATCGCATTTAAGGTCCGATTTGCTTAAAATTCGGTACGTAAGTAGTTTTTTAGCATATATTAGGATATATGGTCCATTTTTCCGAGAAGTGGACCAGGGACCGATCTGTTCGAAGTAATCGTATTTATGGTCCGATTTGCTTAAAATTCGGTACGTAGGTAGCTTTTTGCCTGGATAAGCTTATAGATTCCTGTTTTCCAATTTTCATGCAATTTCGAATGTAAATAGCTTTAAGTAACGACCATATCAAGGGGCGAATTCGGCACTAGGCGAGATTTTTTTTGCGCCAATTAGAAACAACGGATACTGTCAAAACATAATTATAATATACTAGCAGACCCGGCGAACTTCGTCCCGCCCAAAATTTTTATATATTTTATTGAAACTTTTTGGTCCAACATTTTCACCAACAATTCACGTTTAAGATTTTCATTGGCACACTTGTCTGCTAAGATTAAGGTTTGGTGGTCATTTGCCGCTTTAAATAACCTAAGGAAAGTGTTATATCCGTGAAGAAGTTCTTGAAATTCTCCAGTTGTGCGGAATTTCATAGCACGGTTATTCGCAAAGCGAAATAAATTTTTTCCTCTTCACTCCCTGGCGGCAAGAATGATCCGGTTCTATAGTGAATGTCCTAGAAGCTTTACAGTATAGTAGGTGGCAATTTCAAAATGAGTGCGAATCATTGTTCTACAGAAATGCAATATACATGTTTGGAGAAATAAACTACCGATTTGAAATGGAGTGTGAGCCAAAACACTTCGCTCTTTCAAAGCGAATTGAAATTCAGTTTATATGTACATATGTTTTGAATCGCGGCGAAATGAATTAAAGTGACTTATGCATGCGTATAAACGTAGTAACAGTCTAAATGAAAAAAAAGCCTTGCAATTCGCACATAGCACCTTTGGTTGGTTTCGATCAACCTTTTGACCGCACAAGCAAGGCATATTAATTATTAGAATTTAAACAATGAACAATTTTATTGTGAATAAATCACTATGTCCGGAGTCACTGTCTCAATATAAGCACCATACCAGCACCCATGATAAAAATATTTATAAGGTACAATCGCTGAGAGCCAGCTTTCGAAATTTTGACGTTTGCTAGCATTTTTTAAATTTTCTCTCGCCGTCATTTCATTTGTTTGTTTTTATTTTCACTCAAACCAAATAAATATATTTCTGTCGAAACAAAAAATTTTGAATGTGCATACATACTAGAGCTCTTGTTAATCGACTAACCGATTAATCGGTTAATCGAATAGAAAAAGTTGTTTCAAAAAGTAATCGAATACCTTTAATCGATTAACCGTTCACTTTCGACTAACCGTTCATAATCGACTAGTTGTTTTCATTCGATTACTTGACAGATTCGACTATTCGAATAGTTGTTTTCTTTCAATATTTCATAAGTTTTGCGGTTGATAGGCTTTGAATATTTATAGTACCAAAAATTGTGTGGTACCGCATGAATTATAATGGAGATGAATACGTGACTTATAGCAAAATATGCAAAATTCAATCCATCACCTTCATAAACTCATGGAATCCAGGCGTTGCAACAAGAGAAATGGGTAACATATTTGTTGCAATTAATCGTGCTATTGCACGAGAAATGGTCTCTTGGCGCTCGTTTGAAATAGTTTCGCCATCTTCGTTTTTTCTTCTACGCTTGACATTTTTTGCCGGGCTTGGTTCGGCACATTCACTATTGGCTACATCTGTGGTCCTGGGGAGGATAAACTATGGAAAATTACCACTTATTGGTTCGTTAACATAAACATATATTTCGAGGTCCTGCTCCTTGTTCCTTTTATGAATGGCCTTCATTGCCAAAGACGATGTCGAATTATTATAGGCCATATTTTGTCCACATATTGTACACTTGACTTCTTTTCCACCTTTGGAATTAGAAAAGAAGTTCCACACCCAGCTACGCTTACGTAAACTCATTTTGGATAAAGAAAATTTTTTGTTTTGAAGTGAGAAAAAATTTGTATGTAAACATTTTTCACTATTCGAATAATGACAGTTAATCAATTGCACGACTAGTCGAAGTTGATGAAACGATCGAATACTTGTTATTCGATTTTCAGTCAATGCAAAAGTTGCTACTCGACTATTCGAATAATCGGTTAACCGGATAATCGACTGTTAACAAGAGCTCTAATACATACATATGTATGTATGTAAATAAATAAATGTAAGCAATTGTGTACAGTGTTGCCAGAACTTTTTGGACGAACCGGCTAAATCGCCAAATAAAACCGGCTAAAAACGGCTAACATGTTTCAACTAAATTTCACATGTTTTATTTAAATAAATCACGAGTAAAAATACTATTTCTTGGAGAGAAGTTACAAATTCGAGCCGGAAAAAAATTTGCCAGCAATCACGAAAAACATATGATTGTGGCACATGGTTGGATTTTTTGTCGACGATAATTTGAATGAACAAGTTCGTTAAATTTAAAAATTTACAAGCTGGAGCGATTTTAAAACGAAAAATGTAAGTTAATACTTGTTTAC
>NW_016163636.1:21783-35524 GCF_001687245.7 Rhagoletis zephyria | reverse complement strand
TATACGCGGTATTGTATTTTGCGTATACGCGGTATTGCATGCCACGCGACGATATGTAACGTAACTTTCACTTCTCCAATGTGGCCCAGGCGCACTTTTTTCGAAAGGAATTGAATTAAATTCAGTCATAAAATATTTAGTTATCGAAAGTTTTCAAGTCACCAAATTTATGGAATCATCGAAGTTTATAGTTATCGAGTTATCGAGTTTACTGAGTTATCGCAACGCATCACATTATTCAAATTGATCAATGTTTATTGAGTTGTCGAAATTTATCTAGTAGTTGAAATTTGTCAAACTAATGAAATTTATCAAGTAATCGAAATTTATCGAATTATAATTATTTATAGAGTTAACGAAATTTCTCGTGTTATCGTAATGCAACGAGTTCTTTTAAATTATCGAGTTATCGATGTTCACTTATTCACTGAAATTTGTCGATTTATCAAATCGAAGGTTTTGAAATTTTCAAAATATATCGAGGTATCGAAATTTCAAGGTTCGATGAGCTATCACTGCTTATTGAATTTTATCGTGTTACCTTACCAGACTGTTACTTGTTATTGAAATTTGTCGATAGCTTTCGAAAAATATGGAGCTATCAAAATTTATAGAATTATGCAAAGTCAAGATATGTATATTTTTGAGTTATCGTAATTTAGCGCAGTTATCGAAATTTATGAAAAATTATCGAAATTATTAGAGTTATCGAATTTTATTGTGTTATCGAATTTTAATCAAAATTCATTGAATTATCCATACATATGTATCAAATTATCGAAATTTATCGACAAACTGCAATGTATCGCGTCTAACCCAAGTCCTGCCAAAGTCCCCCAAAGACATTCAAAGATATAACAAATTTTAGTTATGTTTTAGTTGCAACTTTCAAAGTAGGTAAGTAATTTTGTACCTTATACTTAAGTTCAACGACGTGCTAAGTGAGAAAACTTTTTCAAGTGTCTTAAAAAACTAGAAAAACGGTCGAATTCCGACAGTAGCTGCTACTAGTTATAATTAAAAAGTTTGAATTGAGATTAAACTTTGTTGAATTTTTGTACAAAGTTAGGATTCAAATTAAATAATATTAAACTAAATAGTCAAAATTTGTCAAGTGCTCGTATAATTATGAGAAGCAGTGGTCTCTTCGGAGTAGAAGCTCGGCCAAACACTAGCATATGTGTAAGCGCCAATCTATAATTATTATTAGTGATCGTCTGCGTAGATTTTTCTTATCTTCAGTGTTCAATCCATTACAGAATCAGCAATAAGCTATCTTCCCGTAGGTTCCTTTAATGAGCACCCCAAATAGTCGAAATGCTTAAAAAATGTGAAATTGAGAACTACCTGTGTGAACTATTAAGTGTGATTTAAATTGTTTTCTCAAACATATGTAAAAATGCAATCATATGCACACGTAACGAGTAAAGCGGATGCCGCACTGATTGCATTTGTTAAGCTTAAAGTGTTTGTTATGTACGAAGAACTTTCCCATCTCTACTCAAAACATAGCCGCCATGGCGGATACGTAACCTCATTGATGAAGTGAAAGCAAAAATCCTCCTTATTTACACACACCACCACTCCTTGTAAATATGAACATTTAAATTAAAGTTTTAATAGATAGATAAGATCAAAACTAGCGAAAATTTAAAAACAATTGTTGGCCCAGCACTTTCTCTAAATTTGGAATAAAATATTTTATGAGCAGGAAAGCTGTGTGCATTTGCAATTTTCTTACCATTTTGCTATGGCACGTGCACACATCTCTTCGCAAATATATTTGTTTTGCACATAAGCATACATACATATAAGTATGTAGGGACATACATGTGTAAGTAAATAGGCGCTCTCATATAAATGTAGAAATGTAAATGCGTTTGTAGTTGCTTCAAAAACCCAGCACTGAAAATGCTGTTAACCACAAATTGTCATAAATTACTATAACATTGAAACGATTTAAAATATGGAATCTTTGAATACAATTTATTTACAACGTCTTAGTATTGTGCCAGATAGGACTAGTTTCGATCTCATTTGCAGTACTTCAGCGTATGCGCCACTATCTGCACGCTGGACTCTCAACATTTTTTCAAACTACATAAGAACTTTGATTACAGTTCTGATGCACAAGCTTTCAAGCATCTGCTTTTAATCACATATACACTAATAGTAAGAGTAAACTAATGCACATACTCAAAACAAGAATGGAACTATGGAAGTATACCTTCCTCATTATGCAGCCGAACTTTGTGTGCAAAATTTTTCTTCTTGTTTGATCGTAAAGCAAGTGGGCGGATGTGCATACGTACGCTTACATATATATGTATATATATATATTAATATGTATGTGCATGTATATTCTATACATTTGTATATTCTTCTATTAGCGAGTGCAAGTTGGCCCACTTCGAGCGGCGGTGTGTCGGCCCTGCCACATAGAAAAATTGTCTCTCTACAATTTGCATAGTGGATATAAGCCAAGTGGGGCGTATATGATTGCACCGTTTGTGTCTATGTGTGCAAGTGTTAGTATACATACATACATACATACATATGGACCTATGTTAGTAGCGTTCATGTTGATTCCTTGCGCAAAATGCGACTACTCCGGAAATACTCCGATAACAATGGCAACTTTAAGTCGGCTTTATGTAGCGGAACGGGCCAGACTTAGACCTGAAAACGAATCCAATTCCTTTTAAAAAAAATCAAAGGATTATTTGATGAGGTTCGATCTGCGAAATTCATGATTTCCAGGCAAATCTACAATGCCGACACAGCACACAGGCATATGACATTTCGCTGCTAAGTATGTGGGCCATTATTTCACAAATCGTGTGCTGTTTTAACTTCATAATTTATGTAAATATATCTGGATATCGATGGCTGAGTGGAAGATCGACCTATCCCGGCAGCCAGTTCGAAAACGCCCTATCTCAGAAAATTTTTGAGCAACGCTCTATTTCAGAAACCTTTTTAAGAACACTCTACTTCAGAATTTGATTGAAAAACGCCCTATCCCGGAATTTAGTTGAAGAACGCCCTATCTAATGCTATGATTTCTAAATAATGACCCAGGTATATCACTTAACCCTTAATAATACCGGTTTGGAATGAGTCGAGCAATAATTACTCTCCAAATCTACCCTATGTATGTATGTATGTAGATTAATCCAAATCTACGCCTTTGGAGACTATGTAGACGCTAAATTTTTTACAGGGAATGAGTATATATACATTAGGGTGGCACAAGAAAATACTTGAAATGTTAAGATCTCACTACCAAGGAATTTTCTAAATGGAAAAAGGAATACCCGTATTTTTTGTTAAAAAAAAAATTAGAATTGCCTCAAAGCTAATGAAGTTTTCCATGTATTTGATTAAGGGGAAAAACACTTTTTCGTAGGAATGGTACAGAATTCTTGAAACCAAATATTTTTTGATTGGAAAACTCTGTTTCCCTTCAGGAGACTTCCTATAATAATATCCAATCGTTTATTTTAAATTTGTTTTTGTTCTAAAATTTTAATTTTGAGGAAAGTTATAGGAGGTGAGAACTTAAGATTTTAAATTTATTTTCCCCACTTGTGTTTTTGGACGACCCTAGTACACATACATAAAAGAATTCGAATAGGGGACCATCTACAGCAGTAAAGTTACAAGTTAGTTGGCATCTAATATAAAGGGAAACCAATTATCACTTTCTTTGCGGAAATCACCTTTCAAAAGTAGTTAGTTCCGGACTAAGAAAGTAACCAATAAAAAAGTTAGATCTTGCCGACTGCTAGGTAGTTAAAAGTTAGCTTCAAACTAGACCCGTTTACTACAGCGCATTCATATATATGCACTCCGCAAATCATACACATAGGCAATATGTTGCCAACCGTCCGGCAATTGTTGCAACACACAACTGTGTACTTTTTCTTTTCGTTGTAGTTTTTTGTTTGTTTCACAGCTCTAAATGTTAAAATGTTGCAAGCCAGTAGCCGTTGGGTGTTTTTGTTGCTGCCGTGTGGTCATAGGACAAGAGCCGGTAGTGGGAGCATTACCATCATTTGAATTTCTGTCACAATTTGCTGCACTGCCCAATACAATAAAGCAAGCACTCGTTCAAGTGTCCTTAATATACATACATACATTGTACAGTTTAAGGCAAAGCGCTTATTTATGTGTGAGCGCATCGAGCTAATTGCTAAGTTTTGCTTCATATGTACATAGGTGAACTAGACCTAACTCATTGTCCACTGTAGTACAGTAAATACTGAATGGATATCGAATGATCGATACAACGCCAATGTACATTTTCTAAGACTTCCAATTTCCTTTGGAAGGAGAGCTATTCGATTTACATTTGTGCTATTGGAAGTAAAATTTTGCTTTGGTAGACACGGTTTGCACTTTTGGTACTTTACTACGTCCTAAAACGGGTACATTTTTTTCTTCAGTGGTACTTTGCTACCGTTCTGCGTAAAATGGAATGTGCTTAGTCCAGTACTCCGGAATTCCCACGGATAATTCCAATCCTAATTCCCCAGAGAAAACTCCATAGCCAACCATTTTGTTTAGCTTATATCTATCCGCGTAAAAATTTAATTCCCCCTTCTCCATGGGCTCGGTGTTTTCCACTCTTTTCTTGAATTTTTTTCTGGAAGAGCTTGTTGAAGGTGGTGGAGTAGTCGATTTCTTGATCATAACTATCTAGAGTGTCAAGTACAGAAGCATAGCCAAACCCGTCGATTCTTCCATAGGACCTCACTTTTTATTCTGAGCACCGCAGCGGCCACGTGTTTTCTTACCATATTTACAGCGGGTGTGTAGATTTTTTATCACTTCTATCGCCTTGCTTGGGGTGTCCTTAAAGCGCCAGAGATGCTTCAAAACGTGGTTCTTCTGAAATTACTCAATGGTTTGGGGGGTATTGGTTTAGTAGCCAATGGAGAAGAAAACATTTCTTAAAAAATAGAAAGTGTATATAGGATATCCGTGATCGTTATGAGAGCAGCGCTTAGCACTACGCTAACGGTAGCACTTTACACCTTGTTGGATCTCTCCCCGGCGGACCTGTAGACCAAGAATACAGCGTTCAAAACTACGGGTCAGTATGTGTGCAAGTCCTAGTCGAAGATGGAGAAAGGCATTTTCCAGGCAGAAGTATAAGCCATAACCAAACTGCAATAAAAGCTATAATATTTCAAAGCACTTCCCCAAGAAGTGTGGTGGAGTGCAGGGCAACTTTAGATGCGCTACATAGTAGAACAGACGTACATATGCTGGCCTTCGGTTCACACCGGTGTCGAGCAGGTCGACAGGCTTGCCAGAGAAGGCGCTCTGTCGGAAACTTTGTTGATAGAGAAAGTGCCGATTTTCTTCCAAGCGATTAAATAGGAGCTCGACCTGTCCATGCCCCGGAAAGCGCAAAAGGTGTGGACCACAAAACAGGGTTGCAAAGTGTCCTGAATTATGTACAGAATGTATCACATCAAGGTCACTAAGTTTCTCCTATCCCTCAAGAGGGAGGACGCTGGGCTACTCATTGGCATTCTAAGTGGCATTTCCTGCTGGCATCGCAAGCCTTTAAAGTGGCTCTGAAAGTGGAATATAGCCTCTGCTATTATCTTACCCTTGGAGGTCCCCAGATTAGTCTCCTGGGCGCAGGTTGCCGCCAAAATAGGTGTTCAAGTTTGTGGTGTTCATCAACAATGCTCCTCGTACTCAATGATCAGTTTCTGATCTGTTTAATGTAGTCGTACTTTCCTTGGCAACTGGGGTGATTGACTTGGTTATTCCATGCCGGTTTTAACCGGGTTTTTTAGATCTTAATTTTTCAAAAACCGAGTAAAACCAATAGTGATCATCGCGTACCACACCGTGCAGTATATACCCGCAGTCACCAGCTGTCTGACAGGATATCACCATGATATATTAAGGTGCGCTCCTCATAGGAGAAAACCGTATGGTAATTGGTGATATCAACGCGCACCACGATCTTTGGTTTTCAAGTATGTCGAATGTTCGTAGGCGAATACACTTGACTGAGCAGATAGACGAATGGACATTCTGCGCAATGAACGACGACCAACCCACAAGGATTATACATAGGCTGCCGCAGCAGTTCGCGTGAGATAACAATTAGTCTGTTCCAATAGCAGTCCGGTTTACAGGAATTAGTCAGAACTTACAGGATGTCGTTCCTATTGACATAAAACCTGTAAGTGGGAACACATTTGAGAGAGTAACTGAGCAACTGTTCCTAGTCAGAAGTTACAGGATTTAGTCCCGAGTTTCTTTTCCTGTAAGTTCATGAAAAGTGTCAAACGATCAGCTGATTTGCATGTGCAAGCAAAAACTAACAGCGGTGAAAGCAAAGTACCTTATATTTGTAAAAAAATGGAAGTAAACAACGAAATGTTTGAATATGTATAGATTTTAATAATTATTTAGTGATATTTCAGCTAAATCAGTGTTGTACAAATGACATGTAAACAAACCGACTGACGTTTTTACAGGAAATAGTGCTTTTTGCGTTCCTATGCACTTCTGCATCTGTTCTCCTTTTACTCTCATTTGAGAGAGTAAAATTGTAGTTTGACAGTTCCACAGGTTTTAGTCCGAAGTTCAAAGGAACAGACTAATTACTTAGCGCTGGTGTGATAAACAACATAACGTGGCGACCAATGTTGCAGTTAGCATCGGACCATCAGACCATAATCATCTCTATCGATAAACCTGCTGACTTTGCTAACCCGGAACACCGTACTTACTTTTTACTCTCACTTCAGAGAGTAATTTTGCTGTTTGACAGTTTTACAGGATTTTTCACGAAAAGTATTGGATCAGAGCTAATGTATGCATACTAGAGATGTTTCGAATGTCCTGTATTTCACATTCGCGAAGGCGAATGCGAATTTTCGGAATGCGAATCTGCGAATGCGAATATTTGGAATAACATTAAAAAAGCTAAAATCAACTTAAGTCATCGTTTTTATTATTTAACAATTTTGGAAATTATTAGAGCATTGAACGAGTGCTTAACCTATACAATGTTGTAATTTAGAAGTCAAAGTTCAAAAGGGGCATATTATATTTAAAAAAAAAAAGTAACTGCCATACCTAAACAAAAGCGGTGGGCGGGGCGGTTTCTGACGCCTAGCGTTAGCGCCGAAGTGCCATGCCTAAACAAAAGCGTCAACGCTACGTCAAATGCATAAATAACACCAACAATAGGCATAGGCTTGTTTGTGTGTAACACAACAATGACAGTTTCGCTTTTTTCTGCAGCCAACTTCAATACCTAACGCCCTGTCATAATCGGATTTTCCAACAGCTCGGCGTTGACGCCGCGTTGTTTCGGTATGCTTCATACAAATTGTATGGGCATGAGAATTTTTTTACAGCCAGACAACACTGACGCTTTTGTTTAGGTATGGCAGTAATTTTGCTTGAGGCGATTTCTTATGGTCTGATTATGGCAACTTAACGTAACTTACTGGCTCTCACTTAAACATAATCTTAAATCAATGTTGCTTATAATTGAACAGCCGAAACTTAACGTAACTTAATCCAACGTCGAATCTGTTTCATTTTGGTTTTTACGCTCTACATTAGGTCAAGTTGCCATAATCAGGTTTTTAGAGGCTCGTATATAAGGCCGGCTGCACTGAACAATTGCTCACTTGAAACGGTGGCGGGTGGAGCGCTCAAATATTTGCAGGCCAGATACATATGTCAGTTTGTCGTATTTTAGTTTAGTTTTCCACCTATCGAGAGGATTTTCACCGATATGAGCTCGTTTTTCTTTAAGATAGGCCTTCAATTGAGCTTTTCACATTTTTTTAATGTCTCCAGATTCTTCATCCGCGCCTTGGCTTTCGCTGGAGGAATCTAAAATTATTTCTAGGTTGATTATAAGACTTTTAGCAGTACCCATTTAGCGCCTGAAGCTAAAACCGGTTATTGTCCGAACCCTGGTTAGACAGACTTAAAAGCTGAAGCACAACACCGGCAAACTGCAAATTTTTCGTCGCGAATGTTTGCCGAAATAATTAAAACACACTGATTTATATGAGAACGCGCACAATCAAAGCAAATGACGAAGTTTGCTCGACGACTGTTCGCGACGATAGATTTATTTCTATCGCCGCGGTCAACGGCAACGACAAAAAAAGGCCATGATGACCATACTTTAAAAGTTATCGTAATTTTTGTTTAAAATTAAAATAATATACCTTATATTTTTCTATCAGAGATTAATCTAGTAAAACGTAAGTTTACTAGTAGTTATATTTAAAGACTATTTCTGTATTTTAAACTTCTTCTTGCTGGTATTTTCCCTCTTCGTTGTAAAAGCTTCCTTCTTGAAACATGGTCACCTTATCAGCTGACAGCATTCGAACCGCTCTATTTGTGTTTCAGTCAGCGAATTAGCTGGACGAAAGTTGGTCGTCGGCATCGCTCTGCTGGGCGAAATTTGCCGTTCGCCGGGTATTGTGTTTCAAGCACGATAGCCATAATATTAGTGCGGGCTCTCTGTCCATGTACACATTCGCATTCGCAAAACGTTCGTATCATTGGATGCGAATGTCGAATGCAAGTGCGTAAGTTGATACGAATCATTCGCATAACGAATGCGAATGCAAATATTCGCGATATCCCATGCATACCATTGTGTGCAAACCAAATCGCACATCGTCTTCAAAACAATACGTTCGTCAGAAATACCAAAAACTATTTCGTAACACATGCTAATCATCTGGCCAAGGCGACTTTTTTAACGAAAATTTCCTTCAGCTTTTTCTGAAAGGTAAATAAATGCTCTGTGTATATTTTTAGCGCATAATCTCAAAAATGTCAAATTTTGAGTTGAGGCTATTTTGAAGACGGTGTGCGATATGTCTGTCAGCGCTATTATGCACTGAACATACATCGTAATCAGAATCCACAAATCTTTCGCGGATCACCCTATACTTCAGGTAGTGCATTCCAGTGACGTCCGGTAGTGACTTCCAGTGGAAGTTTTGTGATCTATCCCTGTTCTGACATTCTTCATCCATTTCGCGATTTTGACGTTCGTTATCTTTGTAGTGAACATGCTCGGCTGCGCATCATTTGTCATTGCTGGAATTGACGTTTGGATTTTGTGCTTTTTCGGCATTTAACAAATCGTGAAGGAAAAAAATAAAAGACCAAAAATTGGAAGAAGAAGACTAAAAAGAAGTTCTTTATATTTTTATACTCCTAACACCAAAGCGTGATTTTTAAAATTTCGCAGTTCAGGCGCTTAGCGTTTGACAGAACAAACAGTGAGCGAGGCAAAGAGATTTCATATCTTCGCAGGACCTCAACACACGCGAGTATCTCTAATAATTAATTTTCGTGCCTGTGGAAGTGACCCTGAGTGCTGACCGTCTTAGCGGAAAAAGTATAGCAAAATTACGTGCAGTGTGCAGTGCCGCTGTGTAGACGTTGAGGTGTTTGTGTCGAAATAGTCAAGACAAGGTCGTGCCGCTGAGTAGCATACGTAGCAGTATCGTAGTCATCAAACAATAAGTTACATTTTTCACCTGCAGTAGAAGCAATAAAAGCATAAATCACTCGAAATGGTAAGTCCCTCAATGATATCGGGGTAACGTGGTTGCGGTAAGGATGAATCTAGCCTGCGGCGGAGATAGAAACAGCAGCAGCCGTAAAAGTAATAGCATAACAACAACAATGCTTTGCTAATCAGCTGCTGCCTCTGTCAATGTCGTCGCTTAAGGCTTGACGTCGACGTCTGCGTTGTCACTGCCAACGCTTACGCTCTACGATATGTCTATGCGGCCGCCGTAGAATGAACTTTGACCAATATATTACTTGCATTTATTTACTAATAATACGATTTCATGACGTGTGCAGGATGTATTCCTTATGATTCGAAGACATAAAACCACAATTTTTACCGATGCCAAGGAGAACACAACCGTCGCAGAACTAAAGCGTATGATCGAAGGTAAGCAATTGGATTGGAACAAATGTTAATAATAATTAATATCAATCTTCCCATTGCTGGTTATAAACGCATTCACAACAGGCATCCTAAAAGTGCGTCCACACGAACAGAAACTGTACAATCAAGACAACGAAGTGATGGAAGACGACAACACTCTTCAAGATTACGGCATTCAGATGTCTACAGCAAAGGCGCAAGCCCCGGCACAGTTAGGACTAGCACTAAGGTAAAATTTTTGTTACTACATGTATCAGTTATAGTACCTAGAAATATGAGAAAATCTATTATTAGTTTATCTTGAAATTTTTTATTTACATATGATGATGGGCGTCTGTTTAAAAACTTACGCTCATATCACTGCATATGAATATGAACACAATTAAATTGCTTAAAATATATTTGTATTAATACTAATTTTAATTAACCAGTGTACAAGTTCATATACATATATGTACACCTATATAATATGTATATTATACATATACTTACAATATTTTCTTTGATTTTTGACTGTATGTTTTATATTCCGAAGCGTTTTAGTTATGTCCACGCGTCATATATTTAACTCACACATAAATGTCTTCTTTGAAATACCCCTCTTCACTTAAAAATACACTTTTACTGAATTAAATATACCTTTGGACCCTTTTATCATGCTAAAGCCTTCATTTATTCCACAGAGACGAACATGGAGATTTCGAGCCGCTCGAAATTACGCCGTACTCATCGCCACCAGATCTACCTGAAGTTATGAAAAATCAAGAGGCAGCTAACGGGCAAGAACAAGTTGCATAAAGAAAATCCAAATGCAAATAAATACGTATATAGAACTGCGGCAACAAACAACTACAGTAATAAAACAGACCAGCCGAAATACATACTACATCTATAAAAATGCACGCAGGAAATGCATATTTTATATAAGAAATTATTAAAATTATGAATATAATATCGACTCATTTTTGAGCTTCGGCGATAAGTGAATAATTTAGTTAAATGCTTTCTTTATCACAATAGGTACTTTTGTGAAATGCGTATCATTTTAAGTAATTTGCGCAAATGTAAAAATACAGCAATTGAGCAAAAAAAAATCCAAACCAAATAATTGGAAAGGAATCAAGTAATTATGTAACTCTTTTTAAACATGTTTCTTACTAATATTATTTTTTAACTCAACAGCAAATTTTTGGCCAACAAAAAAGTTCAATATTAAATCTTCAAATTTAATTTTATTGGATTCAGTCCTACTGTTACATATCCAACATTTTTACGTTGTGAAAACTTTTTTATCATTGTTTTGTTTGATTGCAAATTTTGTATGTTGTTAATATTAAAACAAGCTTACAAATAGCTAAAGATTTGCGCTTCACTCCGCCAAGCCTTGATTAAAGCAGTTAGTGAGTGGCCTCAAAATTCACCAACAGCAAAAGCTACATATAAAGACTTTTGAAAATCTCTAAATTACCATTATGTACAGATTTACAAACACCGCAGAAGTGCGTACATATAAATGTAATTCATTCAACACAACTTTAGGGTCACTAAATCAATTCACACAAAGTTACACTTGTGTATTATTTATTATTACTTCCACTTATTTACCAGTCCCTTAAATATAACAAAAAACAATGAAAATTTAAATGAAAAGCGCATTTAAAAATTGTATTGTAAAGCCTTACGAAAATCTCGACGATATGACAATGCAAAGTGAATACAAAGAGCGTAAATGGAGAAGCGATAAGCAGAATCGGTGAACCAGAAAACACCTTTATGAATTACTATATCGGTTAATTTTATTAATTAATTAACATAATTGTAATAAGATTTAAATATTAAAAAAATCGAGTGGAAAATACATTGTAATGTCGTGTCACTGCAGAAAAAAAATTCGCCAATTATCTCCCTTCTTGATAGCTTCTAATCAGTGTCTTCGCTGCCACTGCTTACGGCAGTGCTATGTTGATCTGCTGCTTCTACAAACGTAGCATTGGTCGATTGCTGCAACTCCAAGTTTTCTAAGTACTCTTGTAATCGGTCTTGGAAAAAGTTGATATAGGTTTGCTTTTGTTGTGCCGTCGCCGGGAAGTAGTGCCCTCCTGGGTGTTCCAATATTTCGGCATGCTTGAAGCTCGCGGCCAAATCTTGACTCATCACCTTGGGTATGATATCGTCCGTTTGACCGTATATGTGCAGCGTAGGTATTGAAATTGCCTCTTCGTAAGCACTTTTATGCACTAAGCTCCCCGAAATAAACCCGGAGATAGTATAGCGAAATCGGGGCGTATAGGATGTTACTGCAAAATTTAAAATTGTATTTGCTATTTTTAATAATTTCATTTAGATACGAGAGCACTTACATTTCTTTTTAGCTAAGCCGCATATTAGTCCAACAAAACATGCCCCTTGTGAAAATCCTAAAATTCCTTGAAAGGGTCCTTGCATTTTCCACGCTTCTTCAACCAAACGCAAACTCTCTTGAAACCCAAATGCCGGTCCACCTTTGTTTGTACCCTTAAAGGTACCATCGTCTTTATTTGCCCACCAACTGCGTTGCTCTGGCACTGGTTCGGCACCGGGTTCTAGCGCAGCAGCTTGGTGTGGCGCTGTCAGAATACGAACTCTGCGTATTTGCTAGCGAACTTACCGGAATGAACCCAGTTTATTTCTCAGTCGCGTCACCATTCTGGCGATATCCATGAAGACACAGCACTCGCACCTTGTCTTTAATTTCCAATGTTGTTTTGGTTTTGTATTTGTTGACGTTGAGGTGCTAGAAGCAGAGGTACTGTTGGTCATGTTGGAAAAAAAATTTAAATCCTCTAAATTTTAGCCACAAAATACGGATAAAGGAACAATAAAACCATAAAACACCTTGAGGTTATAGGTGCGTTCGTTCACAAATCTCCAGTAAAAACCAACCAACTGCCAAATTCCGGCGAAATGTCATCTGTTCTCTCACAAGAGAAAAATATCCCAAATAGTACGCGAACAGAAAATTTGCAGAAACTTGCAAATTAGATGAACATAATTTTTGTTTACATTCAAAAGTGTAAAATTTAAAACGTACGAAAAGCCATCACAAAGTGTTATACTGACACAGTTTATTCATTAAACAAATAACTACTTATTTCTTACAAGTTTAATTAGTCGCATTTTGTAATTTTTAACTTCCAAACCATCAAATTCAATTTTGTGATTTGCGTTAATGCCAACCAGCTGTTTCGTGTTTATAAATTTTTAAATTTAACGAACTAATTTATTCAAATTATTGTAGACAAAAATGGAACCATGCGCCACAACCACATGTTCCCACGACAGTCGGGTCTACGTAACCGGAACGACCCAGATTTATATCTGGCCAAGGACTGTCACTCCAGCAACACTCCCCAAAAAGTCTTTGGGGAATTTGTATGCTGCTAAAACAACAACAACCACATGTTTTTCGTGTTTGCAAATTCTTGCTGGCAAAATTTTTTCCAGCAAGAATTTGCAACTTCTCTCCAAGAGAACTGTCACTTTGCTCTCACAATTTTTGAGTGTTGGATAATTTTTTGGTCTGCACGAACGCGATTTGGGCAAAAATCGTAATAATTCGTACAAATTCGTACAAATTTTTTGCTCGACGAACAAACCTAATTTTTCCAGCAGAAACCAGCAGCTTCAGCAGTGTTTGCATTATTCAACTTTGCGTTCAACAATTGCGTTCAACTCAACGCAGGGTTGCACGAAAAAAAAGTTGAATGGCTAAATGTT